>NW_005078098.1:0-238 GCF_000277835.1 Geospiza fortis | reverse complement strand
TGAAACTTACCAATACATTAACTTGATGGTGCAATATTATGGGGGTAAATCAAGTGGCAAATTTGTTGCAAGAATTTGATTGTATAGCAACAACTGCTATGGAATGAATTTTTGTACAGTAAGCAGGGTATGGAAATAACAACTAATGTTGGCTGTAAGAGTCAAGCATTATAAGCTGCCCTTTTCAAAATCTAAATGAACAATTTGAGTCCACTGTGAAAGAAAGGAAGGAAAAAAA
>NW_005078097.1:0-238 GCF_000277835.1 Geospiza fortis | reverse complement strand
CCATAACTGCCCCTGAAGGCCTTCAAAAAAGATACACTTTTCTATTACCTCCCATATTAATTTTATCTCGAGTTTCATTTCTAGGTTGAAAAAGGAAACACATTAGACAACGCAAGAGCAACTGTTATTATTTAAGAGAAAAAAAATCTATATTAATTTACTTTTAATCCTAATTGTCATAGAATCATGTATATATGTAAATATGTGTCGCCGGTTGGACACAAGGTTTTTGGGGTGA
>NW_005078096.1:0-238 GCF_000277835.1 Geospiza fortis | reverse complement strand
ATAAACCATCAAAGATCCCCAAAGCACACTCAGACTGATTCCTGAGGCTTTACACCAAAGGACTGAATGTGATGCAAAGGGATGCAACAGATCAGAGCCTGTGGCAAGAGACACTGTCAAACTTCCCAACCAGGGGAGGTACCTGGATGCTCCCAACCAGCCTGAACATATCCATTGAACAGGCATCCATTGAACTTTAAGCCTCGTGGAGCCCTCACCACTGAGAAGACCAGAAGAA
>NW_005078095.1:0-238 GCF_000277835.1 Geospiza fortis | reverse complement strand
TTTCCAACCTGCTCTGGGCAGATCTGTGGTTATCTCACTGCTTTGTGCCCCACACTGGGGCTCAATTAAGGCTGTTCTGGTTTAGGAATGGTATTCCCCAACTCAGTGCTCCCACTGAAACTCCAAACCAGGCTGCTAATCACTTGTTCCCTCTTCCTCTCTCCCTCTTTTCTGCATCAGGATGGAGAGGAGAACTGGAAACACAAAATGTTGTAAGAACAATTTACTGGAAACAGCA
>NW_005078094.1:0-238 GCF_000277835.1 Geospiza fortis | reverse complement strand
CCACCACTTACTTGCTTCAGCTGCATCTTGGGACTCAACTGCCTTAGGAGGAAGCTGCAAGGATGTTTTATTTTGTCTCCTCTTCATCACTTTTTCCAAAAGTTCCATTTTCTTCCACTCTAAGTTCTTTTGAGCCAGCTTGCACAATGTAGCACAGACCTAGGTGCAGTGGAAATACAGCACAGACTGTAAGTAGAGACACACAAACCATACACAACATCTCATCAGGAGCACAGAG
>NW_005078093.1:0-238 GCF_000277835.1 Geospiza fortis | reverse complement strand
TCCCTGGAGTGTCCCTGGAGTGTCCCCAAATGGCCATGGAGCCCTGTGGGGTGCGACAATCCCGGCGTGGAGGGACACAGGGGTGACAGAGGGGAAAGGAGGGCGTGGCAGGAAGGGAGGAGGTGACAGAGGGGTGGAGGGGACTGAGGGTGGCTGAGGGGACAACAGGAGGTGGCAGGGGGTGGCAGAGGGGATGAGGGGGTGACAAAGGGAAGAGAGGGGACAGCAGAGCCCTCCA
>NW_005078092.1:0-238 GCF_000277835.1 Geospiza fortis | reverse complement strand
TACCCAATTCTTTGCCATTGCTGAATGCTGACAATTGTTAATTTATACATAGACATCTAGAAAAACAAAGTTTCAAGTCCCTGTTATGGGATGAAAGGAAGAAAGCACTGACATTCCTTCTCATTTATTCTTGTTCTCTGGTTGATTTTGCCAGAGATGCTACAAAACGTGTAAGTGGCAAGATTAAGTTTTGTAACTGATATAATCTTAATTAGGAAAAGTTACAAAAATACAAAAA
>NW_005078091.1:0-238 GCF_000277835.1 Geospiza fortis | reverse complement strand
ATGGATACTTAAGAGAGACAGAGGATGTGGCCAAGGTTTGCGGAGGGATGCAGCTGGCTGCAGTCTCTTAGCTGTGGGGCTTTCTCTTGGGAAAGGCAGAAACACCATGAGATTTTGGCTGGGGAGTGAAGGCTGGGCTCATCCCTCGCTCTCTCTGGCTCTCAGGACTGGAGGGGAAAGGTTGGGCTGGTGCTGCTGCAGGGCAGAATTCGCTGACGCTGCGGAGATCAGCCCGTGA
>NW_005078090.1:0-238 GCF_000277835.1 Geospiza fortis | reverse complement strand
TAAGTAACAAATTGCCATGTTACTATTGCTAATGTAGACGTGTGTCAGCCCTACAGTTCATAACATTTTCAGAATTGCTTTAAAAATGCTTTAAGAATTGTGCTGCCACCAGATTTTACTGTGCTCCCAAATTTTCTGCAAAAGAAAGCAGCAATACAGTGATACAGGCAGGTATTGCTAAAATTCATTCAAAGCCAATGTCTTCATGAGAAGTGTACTGGTTTTGCATTGGAGCCAC
>NW_005078089.1:0-239 GCF_000277835.1 Geospiza fortis | reverse complement strand
ATAGACATATGAACTGATACAAAAAGGAAACCTGTGACGGACAGTTAACTGCATGAGGGAGCAGGGGGAACGGAGCCTGAGAGAGAACTATTTTGTAAAATACGGAAACCATTTTTAACAACATCAGAACAACTTATAAAACAGAGTAGAATACAACTGAAAACAGTTTAAACAACCGAAACGCACCACAACATCTGGCCAAGCGCTTATGCTTCTTCCCGGTTTGAGCCCTTGCCAAG
>NW_005078088.1:0-239 GCF_000277835.1 Geospiza fortis | reverse complement strand
GTCAGGCTGTTTTTAATCTAAGTAGTTCTGCTGGTCTGAGCCTGCTGCTTTGTGTACTCAACACCTCTATTTCAATGATATTAATGATATGAAACTTTGGGTAGATTTAGGCAATGCATAAATCTCTGTAGGATTAGAGTCCCATGCCTTTACACGTAATGAAGTTCTCTGCTGGGCTGGTACAAGTTAAACTGTACCTCTATCATATGATACAAAACACCACGATAAATTTTGATTTT
>NW_005078087.1:0-239 GCF_000277835.1 Geospiza fortis | reverse complement strand
TACCCAGTTTTGGGAATTCGAATCACCAAGTGCTGATCCCAGCACAGGTCTGTCCTCGGGATCCCCGGGTGGATTGAGGGGTTAAATCCGTGGGGAGCTGGTGAGGAGCTGGTTTGGAGGGAGGCAGAGTCCTCTAGTGGAGAGAGACCGGGACACCCGCAGAAACCCTTTCTTCCCGGAATAACCCCATCCCTGCCAGGCTTTTCCCACTCTATTCCAGTTTTCCCTCAAAATTCCAG
>NW_005078086.1:0-239 GCF_000277835.1 Geospiza fortis | reverse complement strand
CCAGCACCCGACACAGCTGGACACAACTCCAAATAAAAGCGGCTCCATCGACCTCTGCCCTCATCCTCATGGGACACTGCTCCACAATAATCCACACTCCATCCTCACCTCCACTTAAAGGCAGCCCTCATCACCCCCAAAACTCAGTATTTTTTGCTGGGGCAAAGCAAGTAACTCTATTTCAAGTTAACCTTAGTGTTGTTAAGAAGAGCAGCGAGTGGCAATAGGCAGGCAAGTCC
>NW_005078085.1:0-239 GCF_000277835.1 Geospiza fortis | reverse complement strand
TGCATCCATATGAGATGCTGTTCTCTGATAGCACTACTATACTGCAGAATGTATATTTGAGGAAGGTTTTCATTTAATATGCTTGTATAAGCATTCCTGTCCCAGCATAAAGGAGAATCATTGGGAGTTTTTCCAACTCATGTCTGAACAGCATAAAGACTCTTTCTCTGGATGTAACCAGTGGCAGCAGTTAAAGGAAATACGATAACTCCTCTGCAGATGACTTAACACAATTTTTT
>NW_005078084.1:0-239 GCF_000277835.1 Geospiza fortis | reverse complement strand
CTGGATGAGCTGATGCAAATACTGCTCTAGAAAATGTATCGATCGATGCATGCACATATTTTGACCTTCCAAAAGGTGGGAAGTGAGTTACGTCTGTCTGCCACAGCTGGCAGCTGTTCAGGCCTCAGGGATTGACTCTCGTCCCTATAGACGGTGTCTTGTAGTTTTGGCAGTTTGGGCATGTGGCGACAATAGCTTTTACTTGATCTTTCGAGAGCTTGAACATTCTGATAAGGGCA
>NW_005078083.1:0-239 GCF_000277835.1 Geospiza fortis | reverse complement strand
ACGGGGACAGTCCCGAGGGTCCGCATGCCCGGGGTGGTCACAGCCCCCAGGAGGAGGTGACACACGGCAAGGAGATCCCGCCACCCCACAGTGAAGGGTTGGGGGGACAGGACACGATCCCAGTCCCGGGATGGCTGTGTCACCGTCCCGGCTGTGTCACCGTCCCAGCGTCCCAGGACCACAGAACCCCTGGCAGTGGCAATGTGGTCATGACAGGTGTGGGATGTGGGATGTGGGAT
>NW_005078082.1:0-239 GCF_000277835.1 Geospiza fortis | reverse complement strand
GAAACCATCAGAAACAGGAAGGAAACACCAAAAACTGGAGGGAACCATCAAAAATGGGAAGGAACCATCAAAACCAAAAAGGAATCATCAAAAATGGAACGGAAGCATCAAAAGTGGGAGGAAACAAAACAAGAAGAAACCATCAAAAATGGGAGGGAACCATCAAAAACTGGAACCATCAAGAACATGAGGGAACCTTTAAAAGCAGGAGAAAACCATCAGAAATGGGAAGGAACCAT
>NW_005078081.1:0-239 GCF_000277835.1 Geospiza fortis | reverse complement strand
ATAGGGAGAGAAAGTACACCCCATGAATTGAGCTGTAGTTCTTCCTACGTAATCAAAAAAGAAAAAAAAAAGAAATAAGATCGAAAATCTATTGTTACTCTAGCACAACAAGTGCATAAATTAAAAGAAAATAAAACTCAGAAAAAAAGTTTCACCAAAAAAACAATCAGCTCCAATAACCCGTAACCAAACTACCATATATAATAATAACAACAATATTTTCAATCCCCTTTAAAAAA
>NW_005078080.1:0-239 GCF_000277835.1 Geospiza fortis | reverse complement strand
GGAGTGCTGTACCCAGTTCTGGGCTCCCCAGCAGACACAAGGACCTGTGGAGTCTCCCTGTACTTGGAGATGCTCAAAATCAGACTGGAATGGGAAAGATTCCCAAGTAACCTGTTAGAGGTGACCCTGCTTTGAGCAGGGAGACTGCTCAAGTTCCAGAGATCTGAACCTCAACCATTCTGTGATTCTGTTCCTCTGATTGTGGGGTAAATGGCTGAGGTGCCTTTGCTGCTCTTTGG
>NW_005078079.1:0-239 GCF_000277835.1 Geospiza fortis | reverse complement strand
TGTGCCCTTGGTGCTGATAGAACAAACATGGAATTAGTTGGAAATGGTGCTCCTGGGAAGTTTCGTGTTTTCCTTGGGAATAAATGCAGAACTGCAGCAGGTGCTTTATTCCCATCACTTTTTCTGACCTGGTGGAGCCCATGACCACTGTGATCCCAAGTGCCAAGGCCTGTGCCTCAAGGGCCAATGTTCCTCACCAAAACAATCTCCATTTGGAGCTCAAGGGGGACAAAATGACA
>NW_005078078.1:0-239 GCF_000277835.1 Geospiza fortis | reverse complement strand
GGACCCTGACAGGCTTGAGAGGTGAGCGTGTTCGCACCTCATAAATGTCGATGAGGCCAAGTGCAGAGGGCACATTCTGTAGGTGGAGAATGCATTGAAAGCAGCCCTGCAGAGAAACACCTGGGGGTGTTGGTAGACAACATGCACAATATGACCTGGCAAGGTGCACTTGCAGCTCAGGAAGCTGATCTGGCTGCAGCAAAAGAGGCATTACCAGCAGGTCAAGGGAGGTGATTCTG
>NW_005078077.1:0-239 GCF_000277835.1 Geospiza fortis | reverse complement strand
GGAATCCCTTCCCAGCTTCAATACCCACACACTTCATTTTTGACTCCAGCTGCAGCAGACCTAGACATCTCTTCCACCTGCTTTCTCTGTTGTAATTGACCAGTCCTTTCTCTCTTTGATTACTGATTTGCTCAAATAAAACTAAAATGCAATGATCCCTTGAAACATGGTGACCTAGTCAGCATATTTCCTATGTTCCCATTTATTAGGCAACAAGACTTAATTCTGACAGGTAATAA
>NW_005078076.1:0-239 GCF_000277835.1 Geospiza fortis | reverse complement strand
AAAAACAAAGGAGCTGCACTTGAAGAATAAATGCCACAAAAGGCTATTTTTCCTAGCATGTGTGATTAACACAATTTCACATCCCATTCAGTTCTAAGATACACTAGCAGAAGTATTCATTCCTCTGAGAGCTCATGTCTTAGCACAGATTCCTCTTTTTGCACTGTGGAATTCAAAATGTCCTCTGTGTGTGGTCTTTTTTCTTGATGATGGTTTGTCTTCTTTCTTTTTTTTTTTTT
>NW_005078075.1:0-239 GCF_000277835.1 Geospiza fortis | reverse complement strand
TATGATAATAATGTTTGCTATTACAAAAATTCAGTTCTTTCTTTCATGGTATTTTGTCTGTGAAAAGTCTGAAAATCAAGGACATCTTTTTGGAATCTGCTGTCTGTGACCTCAATACTAGCCAAGTTATCCTTCAGAACCTTGAACTGACTAAGCAAACGCACAAACTCTCTTAGCTTTTTTTAGAGGGAGGGGAAAAAACCAAACTCAAACCTGTTTTCTGAATCCTTGGAAAATCT
>NW_005078074.1:0-239 GCF_000277835.1 Geospiza fortis | reverse complement strand
GACCCATACCTCGGCCAGTAGACATGAACATTCCTAATTTCCCTTCTCTTCCACTCTACTGCACAGTTCTGAATCATTTTGCTCTCATCCTTATCTCTGGTGTTGGGGTCATATTTCCACCAGGCTAGCTTCTTTCCTAGTGAACTGTCTGGAGGGATGCCCATTGGCTCCTCTTCAATCTCTCTTTCTTCCTCTGGGGATTTGCTACTCAGCCATGATCCCATCCTGACCAGCAGATC
>NW_005078073.1:0-239 GCF_000277835.1 Geospiza fortis | reverse complement strand
TTTATATTACCTTTAAAAAACCCCAGACTATAACCTAACAAAAACAAAAAAATCCCCAATTTACTTTAACTATATCTAAATATTTTTATATTTACAATCTACATTTATAAATCTTGGTATACATATATGTTAAATGGACTATCATTTATCTATATTAGAATATGTTCATACAATATACTATATATTATAGTTTTATATTTTTATCTATTTGCTTTCTATATTTATGTTTACCACTATGA
>NW_005078072.1:0-239 GCF_000277835.1 Geospiza fortis | reverse complement strand
TTTTGGGGTCCTATCCCCATTTTTGGAGGTCCCCAAAGTATCCCCAGCTCGGTTTTGGGGGACCCCAAAATGTCCCCCTCCCAATTTTGGGGGACCCCAAAATGTCCCCCTCCCAATTTTGGGGGACCCCAAAATGTCCCCCTCCCAATTTTGGGGGACCCCAAAATGTCCCCGTCCCATTTTTAGGTGTCCCCAGTGTCCCCTGCCCCCAGTTTTGGGGGTCCCATCCCAAATTTTGG
>NW_005078071.1:0-239 GCF_000277835.1 Geospiza fortis | reverse complement strand
CTCAGGCATTTCCAGCCACCCAAATGCATTTTCCTACCTTTTGGTTCCAACCCTTTGGTTGGGGGCGATGTCGATGGTGTCGGTGACGGAGTCGTGCCGGACGGCCAGGCCGAGGTCAGCGATGGCACACGTGCCGTTCTTCTTCACCAAAATATTCTTGGATTTCAGGTCTCTGTGAGCAATCCCAGGTTTTCCTAGCAGAGCAAAATAAAAAGCACCGAGGGTCTGTCATAGACATC
>NW_005078070.1:0-239 GCF_000277835.1 Geospiza fortis | reverse complement strand
TTCCTGATATCCAACCTAAACCTCACCTGACTTACCTTTTTGTCATTTCCTCAAGTCCTGTCACTCGTCACAAGAGAGAAAGATCAATACCTGCTCCTCTACCTCCCCTCAGGAGGATGTTGAAGACCGCAATGATATCTCCTCTCAGTTTCCTCTTGGCTCCTCCTCCTCTAGGCTGAACAGATCAAATGACCTCAGTTGCTCCTTATAAGGCTTCCTCTCCAGACCCTTCACCATCC
>NW_005078069.1:0-239 GCF_000277835.1 Geospiza fortis | reverse complement strand
TCCTTCCAACTCAGCATATTCTGTAATACTGCTTGCTTGAAAATAGGGCCTGGCAGCTTTGCAAGCAACATAACACAAGGGCTGTGCTTGGATCAAAGAGTGTAATTTTACTTCTTTTCTCTGCCCAACTGTACCTTCAGGTATGTTTTGCTAAGGTCTCAGGAGTGATGTACAAATATCAGTCATGCAAAAAGCTCAATCAACACCAGTATAGGTCTCTAACACCTTCTACAGTCTTT
>NW_005078068.1:0-239 GCF_000277835.1 Geospiza fortis | reverse complement strand
CCTCCCGACTGATGGCTGCCATGTGGTCTTCAGACAGGCAAGTCTTGCTGATGACGTCGCTCAGAGTGCCTCCATCCATGTACTCTATAACTAGCCAGAGTTCATCACCCAGAAGGTAGCTGAAAGAAGGAAACAAGGCTGTGGAGATGAATGTGCATGGGTACCTTGATTTTTTACTTCTAGGTTTCTTGTTTCCAGGTGCCTTTGTGACTAGGACAGAATCAAAGGAATAGACATTC
>NW_005078067.1:0-239 GCF_000277835.1 Geospiza fortis | reverse complement strand
AGGCCTCAGCCTTGAGGAGCAGCCCCTGGGCTCAGCTCCTGTGGCGCTGATCACAAACACCCTCTGCTCCCAGCAACTGCTGCTGTCCAACCACCTCCTGGGCTTTTATCAACAGCCTTGGAAATTATTGTACTGCCCTGGATGCCAGAGCATCCCTGCTCTCCCACTGTCCCAGGAAGCTGCGGGCCCCAGGTGTGGCCAGGGTGAACCATTGCTGTGAGGGACGCCCATGCCTTGGG
>NW_005078066.1:0-239 GCF_000277835.1 Geospiza fortis | reverse complement strand
TGCCAGTCTGTGATAGATGGCAGTGCAGTGAGGAACAGGCCAAGACAAGCCTGGAAATGGAGAGAGTCTCATACAATGTAAGAGTTTGTCCATAATAACAGTTTCCTTATTATTTGCTGATCTTCATGCAGATATTTGGTATTTTGGGCACTCATGAGCCAAATTGTGCTCAATGCAGGCTTTTTCAATGATCATCACTTTTAGTCTACCCATTTTCTTTGCTTCCTTCTTTTTTTTTT
>NW_005078065.1:0-239 GCF_000277835.1 Geospiza fortis | reverse complement strand
AGCCTTTTTTTAAAATCTTTTTTCTTTTCCTCCTCAAAAAGGGTATGTACTGCAGTCAGGCTCTGCATGTGGGAACTTAAATACACGATGGAGCAGGAAACAATGTGAATTTGGAATGAATTGCATTCCTCTGCTGGCCTCAATACTGTCAGAACAGTCTGTTTGCAGAGAACTTGCTCTTGCCCAGAAGCTTCCAACTGCAGAAGCTCTTTCAGGTACTAAAGAGCAGGTAATTGTCT
>NW_005078064.1:0-239 GCF_000277835.1 Geospiza fortis | reverse complement strand
GGAATACTGCATCCAGCTCTGGGGTCCTCAGTACAAGACAGACACAGACCTTTTAGAGTGTGTCCAGAGGTGGCCCACAAAATTAGTCAGAGGGATGGAACTGCTCTCCTATGAGGAAGGACAGATGCGGTTGTTCAGCCTGAGGAAGAGAAGGCTATGGGGAGATCTAATGACAGCCTTTTGGTACCTAAAGAGAGCTTACAGGAAAGGTAGGGACAGACTTTTTAGCAGGGCCTGTT
>NW_005078063.1:0-239 GCF_000277835.1 Geospiza fortis | reverse complement strand
AGTCTTGGTGTAGCTGAAGTCATTGCATCTTGCTGTTGTTAGTTTTCCTTTGTTTTTTAGGCCTTTTTCAGTTAGGCACAGTCCCTTGCTGTAAAATACCTACATGGCAATGTTTTCTTTTGTCCAATGTATAAACAGTGGATTTCTTGAGCTTCCCAACTATCATGTCTACTATATATCCTTTTGTATTTACTTCTTACAAATACATAATTCTAAATCTCTTTTAATGAGTTGTAATA
>NW_005078062.1:0-239 GCF_000277835.1 Geospiza fortis | reverse complement strand
TTTTTTGTAGAAACAGAGAAGCTCAGCCACACAATAGCAATAATGCATTTCCAGTGGTTACACATTGGAAAAAAATTGTCAGAATGAGCAAAACGAAATAACTTATGCGGAAGACAGTTTCAGGACAAAGAATGTACAAAGATAGCAAAGAAAGATTAAAAAGTGAAACTAAGAAGGAAGCACTAAGACAAAACCCAATGACAATAATTCAATATTTTTTCTCTAAACTTTCCTTGCTT
>NW_005078061.1:0-239 GCF_000277835.1 Geospiza fortis | reverse complement strand
TGGCAGCCATTTTGTCTCTGTGGGTTACTGTATTCGGTCACGGTGGCCATCTTGCCTCACTCACTGACCTGCTTCACTCAGCCCCACCCACTGATAGCGGCCATCTTGTTTCATTCATCAATGGCAGCCATCTTGTCTCATTCCCTTACGGCAGCCATCTTGTCCCATTTCCTAATGTCATCCATCTTGTCCCACCCAGTGACGTCTCCCATCTGACCCCACCCACTGATGGCGGCCAT
>NW_005078060.1:0-239 GCF_000277835.1 Geospiza fortis | reverse complement strand
CCAGCTCTGACAGATGGAAATAGAACAGACACCCAGCTAAATCTTGGTTTTCCAACCCAAGACAAGGGAGAAGACAGACAGGGTGGGAAAACAGACCTTGGGAGTGGCAAATCCAGACCATTTATCCAGAGGGTGATCAGAAGGATGCCAGAGACGTGGCTGCATTTTCCATCTCAGAGCAGGGTGAAGGTGCCGCCCTCCTTCAGGTCTGTGTCTGGCACCGACCCTGTTTTCCCCTG
>NW_005078059.1:0-239 GCF_000277835.1 Geospiza fortis | reverse complement strand
TGGCTAGAGGGAGGCAGCAGTGGAGCTAGAATGGCAGCGCCACAAGTGGCACAGCGTGCACAGGACTGGGGCATGTGGGGAAGTGGGTGCCACCGTGGGGACCCTTGGGGCTTCCGTTCGGGGGACACTGTGGGTGGATGGGTGGCTGCAGAGCCTGGGGATGGGGAAAAGAGAGAAGCGGGGGAGAGGAGGAGGTATTTTTAAGGGCTTAGTTTAGTTCTCATTATCCTACTCTGATT
>NW_005078058.1:0-239 GCF_000277835.1 Geospiza fortis | reverse complement strand
AAGTCATTTAAGAACTTCAAAACAAGATGCTTGAGCATTTCACAGCTCTTTTTGGCACCAGAACGCAGTAAAACGTCACACTGTTATACTTGTGATCAACCTGAGCGAACTAGATTATGGATAGGCAACAGAATCAGTACTGAAGCCTGCTCTGAAACAGTTGTTATAAATGATCAATCGGAAAGCCAAATGATCAAAAAATGTGGAAAGATTTTATCTTTTTCCACAACCAAAATACG
>NW_005078057.1:0-239 GCF_000277835.1 Geospiza fortis | reverse complement strand
GATACATATTTTACAGAAACATTAGTTGTGTGTCAAAACCAGTTCTTGGAAACATCATCTAACAGCACTCACATGATTTGTGTTTCACGAGCAATTAAACCTATCACTCTGACAAGCAAATCTGCTGCTCCTGTCCACTATTCAAACATCAGGTTAGAGGAAACTAATTACATTTCAAACTCCGTCCATGGGTAAGGAAACTGTATTTCCATGATAATGTCCTGGCTAATTCACTTAAG
>NW_005078056.1:0-239 GCF_000277835.1 Geospiza fortis | reverse complement strand
AGTCCAGAGTGCTCACCATTACACCATAGGACCTCCTGCCCAGCTCACTCCGGGCCCCTGTGCTCAGCCTGGCTCAGCCTTATGGCCCCACCTGGGGCTGCCTACCTCTCCACTGCTCTGCACATCTCACACCAACTCCAGCCTTCCTGCAGCCCTACAGCCCCTCTCCAAGCACACCGGCCTTCAGGGCAGCACCACAGCTCCCTGCAAGCCTGACACGGCCTCTCTTACAAGGGCCA
>NW_005078055.1:0-239 GCF_000277835.1 Geospiza fortis | reverse complement strand
GGGGCACCTGCGGGCTCCGGCCCATGGCGTTCGACCACAGCTCTGTGGTCGCTGAGTATTCTCAGGACAACGACTACGACTCCTTGGATTCTTCCGATGGCACTGCCCAGTACCCGGTTGGATCTGCTGGAGTCCACCCGGGGGCCTGGCCTGGGGTCATCAGTGTCCAGGCCACCTGGGACAACGGCACATGGCACATGTGCTCAGGAGCACTCATCCACCCCCAGTGGGTGCTCACC
>NW_005078054.1:0-239 GCF_000277835.1 Geospiza fortis | reverse complement strand
ATATATATATATTTCATCACTTGATTTGCACTGCATTCAAAGCTAATAAATTAAATGTCCATGCCTGAGTTGGCTTCTGGCAAGAAAGTTGCCCAAAACTAAAGACAACTTAACTGCAATAACTGAAATGTTCTGGAAGTGAAATGTGAAAACATCCCCCCAAAATGTGTGGTTTTGCTCTCTGTAAATAGAAGCCACATCAAAAATGTGTACTTTTTTTTTTTTTTTTAAGTGTTGAT
>NW_005078053.1:0-239 GCF_000277835.1 Geospiza fortis | reverse complement strand
CCTGTTTCTGGGACTGTTTCACAGGTTGTTCATGATGTGATTGGTGGGATCAAGGCAGAACTTTCCCACCTCTCAGAGGATTTTAGGAAGATGCAGAAGGCCCAGGTTTGTGGACACCAGTGCGGTGGTTCATGTCATGTGGCCTCCACTCCTTGTCTCTGATACCACTTTCTCCTACAGTCCTACATGACAGAGGAAATCAGGAAGATCCAGGACCAGGTGAACTGCTGCTGGGAGCA
>NW_005078052.1:0-239 GCF_000277835.1 Geospiza fortis | reverse complement strand
AAAATCATGGTTTAACCCATTACTGGTTAAAGCAATGTTTTGAAAATACAGGCTTGAATAACCTCAAAAATAAAAATGAACTCATGCCATTGCTCCTTATCACTGAGCAACTTCTAAAGCAAGAGGACATTCCTGTCAACATTTTTGTTTCTGTCCTCTTCTGGAAGGGTCTTACCTAGTTAAGTCAAATTCCAAATTGCTTTTGGATGCAGGAGTTTAGATGAGTGACTCTAATATAA
>NW_005078051.1:0-239 GCF_000277835.1 Geospiza fortis | reverse complement strand
AAAGCAAAAGGTTACATTTACATACTCTTCCTACTTTGTTGTTTCTAATACAGGGTTCTTCCCCATTCTCGTCACTTTTACTTCTCTATCTTTCTATTGCAAAACAACATTTCTTCCTCATTCTCGTCGCTGTCCTCGCCCTTTTGTCCTTGTCAGCATGATGCAGCATTATTTTGCAATCTCCCTATCACGGCATGCGGCCTACTTACGCCAAGCTAACATGGGGTTTGCTTGTACAA
>NW_005078050.1:0-239 GCF_000277835.1 Geospiza fortis | reverse complement strand
AAAATAATATTCCATTTGATATGTACATGTTCAAAAAGATTTAGCAAAAGCAGGCACCAAAAGACTAGGAATTTTGCCTAGCATATTGAAAAAGAAAGATGACTGACACTGCTGAGTAGAAAACCAATAAATGAAAGACCCAAAATACAGAAAGATGTGAATTATATATTGTTTCCATTCCCCTCAAGGATAAACCTGACAGTTACCTTGGCACCAACTTGTTTGCTAGCATTATTTTT
>NW_005078049.1:0-239 GCF_000277835.1 Geospiza fortis | reverse complement strand
CTTCCCAGCTCTACCTCCTCCCCCCAGAGGTGCAGGGAGATGAGGAGTGGGGTTTATAGTCAGTGATCACATGTCATTTCTCCCATTGCTTAGGGAGAGGAGTCCTTCCCTGGCTTCAGTGTGGGGTCCATGCCATGGGAGAGTTCTCTGTGCACTTCTCCATTGTGAGTCCATTCCATGGACAGCAGTTCTCTGCAAACTGCTGAAATCTGGGTCACTGTTCCACTGATTGCAGTCCT
>NW_005078048.1:0-239 GCF_000277835.1 Geospiza fortis | reverse complement strand
TTTGCTTTAAAGCTTCAAACTTTTGCTTATCTTTTTCTCACCTAATCTCTTCTTCTACTAACTTTTCATACAAGAATCAGATAGCCTGCATGCATCCTTCAATCCATAGCCTACAATATCCTAATAAACCTAGAAACCTTCTAACTTCTTAGTTTTTGGCTGTGGGAGTAAGATTATCCCTGTAATTCTTTTAGGCTTCAGTCGCTGGCTCTCTTGACAAATCACATGTCCCAGGTATT
>NW_005078047.1:0-239 GCF_000277835.1 Geospiza fortis | reverse complement strand
AGTCATAACTGAAGAAAACCACAGTCCACAGCAACTTCTCAGTTCACAACCTGTAAAGCTGGAAAGGTGACTGTTTTCCTGACAGTCTTCCTACTTCTGTAATCTAGTGATATGTAGCAGGTACCTTACACTCTGTGTTTCCAAAACATGAACTGCAATATCAGGAAAACCAAGAAATTCAAACCACTGACAGTGTATTTCAAAGCCAATGTGCAGATGCACATTATTTATGTGCTCTT
>NW_005078046.1:0-239 GCF_000277835.1 Geospiza fortis | reverse complement strand
GGTTTGTGGGGTGCAGTGGGGTTTTATTGGGGTTTATGGGGATAGAAGGGGTCTTACTGAAGTTTGTGGGTTGTTACTGGGGTTTGTGGAGCTGCAGTGGAGTTTTACTGGGGTTTGTGGGGGTGAAAGAGGGTTTCAATGGGGTTTGCAGGGGTGCACTGGAATGTTATTGGGGTTTTTGGGGGTGAAGTGGGGTTTTATGGGGTTTTACTGTGGTTTGTGAGAGTACAAGGGGGTTT
>NW_005078045.1:0-239 GCF_000277835.1 Geospiza fortis | reverse complement strand
ATGGAGGAGGAGCTGACTGAGACCTTACAGGTCAGGATTAAGGGGAAGGACAAGGCACCAAATAAAGCTTGTTAAAATTCAAATATCACTTCCTCCAAGATCAGGAGTCATGCATCCCAACAAAGAGGAGGTGAGGCAAAAATACCAGGACACCTTAAAGGATGAGTAAGGAGCAAACAAAAAAAGAAGTCTACAGAATGTGGAAGCAAGGCCAGGTAGCCTGGGAGGAATACAGAGAA
>NW_005078044.1:0-239 GCF_000277835.1 Geospiza fortis | reverse complement strand
AAAAAAAAAAGAACAAAAGGGAGAAAGATTTATTCAATACAGATCAGAAAATATAGATCAGAATAGGAGTATTGAAACACAAATGCAGGAGTCCTCATTGCTTGGAAATCCAGCATCTTACCATATATCCTATTGGTCTTGTACCTTTAATTAAACTGTGAATAGAAAAAGGGTGATAAAAGGCACAACTTATGATTCTTAGTCTATAGAACCATATAATGGCTTGGGTTGGAAGGGAC
>NW_005078043.1:0-239 GCF_000277835.1 Geospiza fortis | reverse complement strand
GATTGTTTTTAACCCAGCTGAATAGAGTCCATTTAAAATAGGAACCATCGCTGACTATTTATATAACTCATTTCAAGGGTAGCTCCAGGGAGAGAGAGAATAGTAGATCTAACTTTTGAAAATTAAATTACAGTGCATGAACAAGAAAGGAGAAATGTTACACTGAACAGCCAGGAACAGGTGGATGGCTCTGGTAATGGAACAGGTGCTAATGACTCAGCCCCTGCAGAACAGGGAGC
>NW_005078042.1:0-239 GCF_000277835.1 Geospiza fortis | reverse complement strand
GATTTTTTGGGGGTCCCCACCTGTCTCTGGCAGCCCTCGACGATGATGAGTTTCTGCTGCGGGGACGTGCGCGCGAAGACGATTTCGGTGTGATTCTGCAGGATTTCGTCGATCTGCTCCGAGCTCATGTCCTTCAGGTCGGTGCCGTGGATCACGCAGGCCTTGGCGTCCCTGCAGGCCCAAAAACGGCGGGATTCACCCCAAAAATCAATGGGATTCACCCCAAAAATGGAGCAGGA
>NW_005078041.1:0-239 GCF_000277835.1 Geospiza fortis | reverse complement strand
CAGTATAAACCAGTATAAACCAGTTACCCGTCTGGCCGCCTTGCGCCTCTGCCCCGCCCCCTGCAGGTGGCCCCGCCCCTTGTCCAGCTCCGCCCCCGAGCGCTGCACGTGCAGCTCGATGCGGTCGATGACGTCACCCTGCACCAGTACAAACCAGTATGAAACGGTTTGGAGCTAAAATCGCCGCTTTTGCACCCAAAATCCCCGCGCTTTTTCCTCCCAGTCCCTCCCAGTACAAA
>NW_005078040.1:0-239 GCF_000277835.1 Geospiza fortis | reverse complement strand
TGTCCCCATTGTCCCCAAACCCCCGTGTTGGTGTCCCCGGTGTTGTCGCTGTCCTCGGTGTCACTGTCCCCAACATTGTCACCCTCCTGCTGTCCCCGGTGTCCCCAAACCCTGCTGTGCCTGTCCCCGCTGTTGTCACTGTCCCCAGTGCCACCTCCTGCTGTCCCCGGTGTCCCCAGATGTCCCCGGCACCGCAGGGACGGCGTCCCCGGTGTCCTCGCCATGTTGTCACCCTGTGT
>NW_005078039.1:0-239 GCF_000277835.1 Geospiza fortis | reverse complement strand
ATAAACAATTACATTTAAATACAGCAGGCAGAACTCTTACATTTTGCTTCCATTAAGTCAGCAATCTTATTTTGTGACGTCTGCAGCTGAGCCTTGATGTCTTTTATGACATCATCTTTTTCATCTCTCTGTATGGTAAGAGCTGAAATCTAGAAAAATGCAAGAAATGTCATCATGAAGCCTGGAAAAGGGACAGATATTAATTTTCATTTGTACCCAGGTATGATAAGCAGACATTT
>NW_005078038.1:0-239 GCF_000277835.1 Geospiza fortis | reverse complement strand
GGCTGTAGCCAGGTGGGCATTGGTCTCCTCTCCCAGGCAACAGGGACACGACAAAATGAAATGGCCTTAAGCTGAGATGGGGACGTGAAGGTCGGACATCAGGAGGAATTTCCTCAGTAAAAGGGTGATTAGCCATTGGGATGGTGAGCCCAGAAAGGTTGTGGAGTCACTATCTCTGAAGATGTTTAAGAAGAGACTGGATGTGACACTTTGTGCCATGGTCTAGTTGACAGGGTGGT
>NW_005078037.1:0-239 GCF_000277835.1 Geospiza fortis | reverse complement strand
TCTCCTGGTATCCAATCCGGTGCGATGGTCTCGCAACCCCAGTATCTGCAAAAATATTCCCCCGGATAATTACAATAACTTTTCCCTGGATTAGATGCTGGACACATATAAAATCCCATCAAGTCGAGCAGGGGTCCACTAGGTTGGATGGGCGCTAACTCACGTAGGGTGACATTGAAGTAGGGAGGACCGGACTGCACTATCTGTCGTACCACAGTCCCATCTACCCGGGTCAATGT
>NW_005078036.1:0-239 GCF_000277835.1 Geospiza fortis | reverse complement strand
TTTCAAACAGGGACCCCAAACTGGGATCAGGATTTTCCAATCTTTATTTCCAGCTGCAGGGGGCAGAGGCAGCTCTGACCTTCCAGAACCTTCCCAAGCCCCGTTTGTCTTGGTCTGGGGTCATTTGGGGAGAAAAATTCCTAAAGGGGTTTCTTAAAAAAAGCAAATTCAAGCAGCCCCTGCTGAAGTGGTTTGGGGAAAAGATTTCCTTGGAGAGAAGTGGGAAAAACTGTTTATTT
>NW_005078035.1:0-239 GCF_000277835.1 Geospiza fortis | reverse complement strand
TGAAATCTGTAATCTCTTTGCTTAAGCTTCCTTCCCTGACCTCAAAGGTTGTGTCAGCAAAGTTTAATTCATTATTGCAATAGATTCCTACTTTAATGCCATGGTGATTCCAGATGGAATTTTCTGCTGGTTGAAATTGTTTCTAGAATCAGTGTCCAAGCTCACAGGTAGTGAAACAGTCAGGATGGGGTTATGCCAGAGGTGGCCTAAACGCAGGAAATCTCCGGTTTGGTGCTAAG
>NW_005078034.1:0-239 GCF_000277835.1 Geospiza fortis | reverse complement strand
CTTGATTTCCCTCTTGGTCTAAATTCCCTTTCAGATTGAAGCTGCAAATCTGAGCAACAGTGGGAATAAACTCAGCTTCTGCCCAGGGGTGCTGCAAACCTGGGCCAGAGCAGGGCAGGGAGTTGGATTCTCTCCCAGCTTGTGCAGTGTTACCCAAAAAATGACATTGAGGGGTTGGAGCTGGGCCAGAGAGGGCAAAAATAACTGGGAAAGGGCTGGAAAACAAATCCTGGGGGGAG
>NW_005078033.1:0-239 GCF_000277835.1 Geospiza fortis | reverse complement strand
GTGAGGCCACACCTCAAGTCCTGTGTCTGGTTCCAGGCCCTTCAATACAGGAAAGACATTGAGATGCTGTGCTGGTGCACATCCAGAGAAGATGGTGAAGGGTCTGGAGAGCAAGTCCCACAATAAGCTGCTGAGAGAGCTGGGGTTCTTGAGCCAGAAGACAAAGCTCAGGGAAGACCACATCTCTCTCTACAGTTATCTGAAAGGAGGACATAGCCAGGTGGGGATCAGCCTCTTCT
>NW_005078032.1:0-239 GCF_000277835.1 Geospiza fortis | reverse complement strand
GGACCACTCAGTGGATAAGGAATTGGCACTCAAAGCATTGAAGTCAAGAGCTCAATGTCCAAATGGACACCAGTGATGATGGTGTCCTTCAGGGGTCAACATTGGGACTGGCATTGTTTGACATCTTTGTCAGCATCATAGACGGTGAGATTCAGTGCTCTCTCAGCAAGTTTGTCCATGACTCCAAGCTATATGGTGTGAGCACCATAAAGAAGGGAAGAGATGCCATCCAGAGGGAC
>NW_005078031.1:0-239 GCF_000277835.1 Geospiza fortis | reverse complement strand
TTTTTTCTCTTTCACACACCTATATTAGAATAGCTTATAATTAGTAAAGCACCATCCCTCTACCAGGCAGAGAGGGAACTGCTGGCCTGGTCTACAGGTGAGGTACAGAGATGATCTAGGGAGATTAACTGCTGGGCTAAGGATCACACAGGCTGTCTACACCTGAGCATAGAAAACATCTAAACCCAGACCTCTTCTGCCCCTGGAAACATATTTTCTTCTCCTCTCAGTGATTTTTT
>NW_005078030.1:0-239 GCF_000277835.1 Geospiza fortis | reverse complement strand
CGAGACACGGACTGGCCCTGGCCGAAAGAGCCCGCCTGGAGCACCAAAACGCGGCGTTTGGCCTTTCACTCAGGCACCCCACAATGCAGCACTTAAATCTCTCTTGGTGACGCCCAAACACTGAGTGACCCCGGTTTCAGGACCTCCCAAACACAGGCCATGGTCTCTGCTTCACGCCTCTAAAATGCAGAACTTGGTCTCTCTGAGATCCCAAACGCTGTCTGAGGCACCTTGGTTTC
>NW_005078029.1:0-239 GCF_000277835.1 Geospiza fortis | reverse complement strand
GTGGAACTTCCTGTGCATCTGTTTCTGGCCATTGCCTCTTGTCTGGTTGCTTGGCACCCTGAGAAGAGTCTGGATCTTTCCTCTGAAACCCTCCCTTCAGATACTTGTGTACATTTACAAGGTCTCCTCCTCTGAGTTGTCCCTTCTCACCACTGAACAGCCTGCCTAAGCCTATCCTCATCAGAGAGATGCTGCAGTCCCTTAATCGTCTTTGTTGCCCTCTGCTGGACCTGCTCCAG
>NW_005078028.1:0-239 GCF_000277835.1 Geospiza fortis | reverse complement strand
TAAACTGAATCCTAAACCTAAAACTAAGCCTAAACCTAAGCCTAGGCCTAAACCTAAATCGGAGCCTAATCCAGAACCAAAGCCTAACCCTAAACCTAAAACTAAGGTATTCCCTAACCCTAACCCTAATCCGAAACGTTACCCTAACCCTAACACTAACCCAATGCCTAAACTGTTTACTAAACCTAAGCGTAACTCGAAACTAAACCCCGACCCTAAACCTAAGCCTAACCCTAACC
>NW_005078027.1:0-239 GCF_000277835.1 Geospiza fortis | reverse complement strand
CCCCATCTCTGAAGTGGAGAGGCCCAGACCACACCACAGTGGAGAAGGATTTGGCTGGATGGTCACATTCAGTGCAGTCACTGGCTCAATATCCCAGTGGAGACCAGCAATGAGTGCCATTCCTCAGGAGCTGGGGCCGGGACAGGGGCAGTTTAACACTTTTGTTGGTGACAGGGACAGTGGGACTGAGCTCTCCCTCAGTGAGTTTGCCCACAACACCAAGCTGTGAGGTGCAGTCA
>NW_005078026.1:0-239 GCF_000277835.1 Geospiza fortis | reverse complement strand
CTGAATCGCTTCCCTCAGCCCTTGGCCTGGGAAGTCTCTGGCTGCAGCACAACCTCCACAGGAGACTTTCCACCAGGAAGACCAAAGAAAGGAATTGTTTCTGCCCTCTCCCTCATCCCTCCCCTTGCGCTGATTTTCTTGTCATCTGTTAGCAAAACAACCAAAAAGCATCTGCACTGAGGTGTTTTCGAGGGTCAGTTCCTAAATGGGGCCAAAGGAAGGTTTTCTGCCAGGGCAAA
>NW_005078025.1:0-239 GCF_000277835.1 Geospiza fortis | reverse complement strand
GTCCTTTTCTGCCTGGGCACTGTCCAATCATACTGTTCACAGCCTATAGTGCTGCAGAGGGTTATTGTGGCCAAAATGCAGGACATAGCACTTGAACTTATTAAACGTCATCTTACTGGACTCTACCCATCCATCCAACCATTCCAAGTCTTTCTGCAGAGCCCTCCTACCTTTCAACAGATCAACACATGCTCCTAGCCTAGTGTTGTCCTCAAATTTACTAATGAAAGACTCAATGC
>NW_005078024.1:0-239 GCF_000277835.1 Geospiza fortis | reverse complement strand
CTCATCTCTTCCCTCATCCTGGAGACCCTCAAGCCACATTTAGCGACCCTGACTTAGTGACACCTCACAGTGGATAATCCTGGGGGGTTGGTGACTGACTTTTGTGGAGGTGGCTGGAAATGAGCTGGCCAGCCCCTCTGAGTATTACTAGCACAAAGTGTGCACGGAGTACTTGCTGCAGTGAGTGTGCTCATGGCACAGGGATGGTCTCGTGACTTCAATCTTCCCAATTTTCTCTT
>NW_005078023.1:0-240 GCF_000277835.1 Geospiza fortis | reverse complement strand
CCGGAGTGATGTGCTGAGTTCCCACAACCCAAATCTCCCATTTCCATTCTGCCAGGTCGTTGTGTGTCTACCTCAGACTTGACATCACTGAACTCCAGCATCATGCCCATCACTCCAGTTCATCCAATCTCATACATATCTTCCAGTATTGACAGTACTGTTACACTGTATTGCAGTTGAGACGGACATAACAAAACACTCCAAGGTTCATGAGGCAATAGCAAACTTTATTATTCAGCA
>NW_005078022.1:0-240 GCF_000277835.1 Geospiza fortis | reverse complement strand
ACCACTATTCCAGCTTCTAAAAGGCAGCGAGAACCTGGACTCTCTGCGATCACTTACATCAGAGACCAAGGAAGCAGTAAAGTGGCTGATGCTTTAAGAGCTAAATAAGTCCACTGGTACAGTCCAGATCAACCTTTCTGTCTAGCCATCCTCGGTCCTAGTGCTAGATTTTATGCTCTGCTTTTTCAGTGGAATAAAAAGTCACTTGATCCCTGTGACGATGTGCACAGCAGTCTTAGG
>NW_005078021.1:0-240 GCF_000277835.1 Geospiza fortis | reverse complement strand
CAGGGGAGGTCTCTGTCCCTGTTACTCTCTTTCCCACCCTTCTTTTCTCTTTCACAGACAGGGGGGCTTTGCCAAATGTGAGAAACATTTTTCTCTTTGTCCCTTCACCTTTGTGACAACTACACAGAGCTTCCCCTTCCTATTAATAATCTGTATTTGGCCAAATTTCCTCTTTTCTTTTATTGGAATCTGCCAGCAGCTGAGCTGGAGCTCTGCAGGAACCAATGAAACTTGGAATTG
>NW_005078020.1:0-240 GCF_000277835.1 Geospiza fortis | reverse complement strand
AGAGTGTCCCTGTCCCCTCTGTCCCCGCTGTCCCCAGCAGTGCCTTCCACCTCCCCCCACGCTGCACCCACCAGCCCAGGAGCATGAGGATCCCAAAAACGGCCCCACAGCGCTGAGCCTCGCCCAGCGTGCTCATGGGGACTGTCCTCGTCCCCAGTGGTGTCCCCATCCCCAACAGTGTTGTCACATCCAGCGGTGTCTTCATCCCCAGTGTTGTACCCATCCCTGGGCAGTGTCCCC
>NW_005078019.1:0-240 GCF_000277835.1 Geospiza fortis | reverse complement strand
AGACCTGGAATGGGAATCATTGCACATCCCAGCCAAGGATTTCCTACCTGGATGGCCAAGACCTGGCAGGGAATCATTGCTCATGGAGGTCATTCCAGCCTTGGATTTGACACCTGGATCGCCTCAGGGCAGCCCAGTACTGCAGTTCCTTATGAACATCCCATCTCCTCTCTGGAGCACTTGGAATATCCAGAAAGGAAAGGAAACAGCTGTGGATGTTCAAGTTCAGGGATTGGAGAT
>NW_005078018.1:0-240 GCF_000277835.1 Geospiza fortis | reverse complement strand
TCATTCTTTATCCATTTACATGGCAAAATCTTGTGGGCTTTTAATCCTTTTGGTGTTTCAAATAGTGTCAGTGGAGATGATGTTATAGAGCCTATAATCTTTTTAATTTTGTAAAGAAAGGTGATGTAAAACTCATACCAAATAATGATCATGGTTTTTAAGTAAACATTAGTGTTTTTCTTCAATCAGAGGTCTCTTAACTGATGACCAGGCAGTATCAGAAAAAATTTGCAAACAAGT
>NW_005078017.1:0-240 GCF_000277835.1 Geospiza fortis | reverse complement strand
TACTCACAGTTATCTTATGACTGTAGAGAGTCCCCAGCACCCAGCTCACACGCACAGCACGGCAGCAAATTCTCTGCTGCTGTGCATCCACAGAGTGAGTAACTGCTCACCTGTTCTTTAGGATGACAGTGGAGTGCTAAAAAATGGATGCACCACGAATGCTGAGGCTGAACCTAGCTGCTGTACATGCATCAGTTTCTGGGTGTCTCTAACTGGAAATTGTTTCATGGGAACAAGGTC
>NW_005078016.1:0-240 GCF_000277835.1 Geospiza fortis | reverse complement strand
CTCCTGATCCCAACCGTGACCGGTTTTTCCCCCTGGACTCCCCCCGAGCCCTGGGTCTCGTGTGTTCGAGAAAAAGCCTTGCACTTCCCCCTGAACCGATCACGTCCCTCACAGGATGGTGAAACTGCAATCTTGGGTCCGCTTTCGCTTCGTGACAAAGTCACATCTCACACACGCGTCCAATCACACCTCACCCAACCACACAATACTTACGGTTCCTTTTCCTGTGTGGATTTCTTC
>NW_005078015.1:0-240 GCF_000277835.1 Geospiza fortis | reverse complement strand
CAGAGGGAAGGGGGTGGCAGCAGGGACCCCCAGGCAGGGATCCCGGGGCAGGGACCCCAGGGTGGAGATCCCGGAGTGGGGACCCCAGACTGGGGTCCCTGGCACTTGGGGACCCCAACACTGGGCACGCCAGAACCTAGGGACCCTGGCACATGTGGCAGCCAGGCCCCCCTGAACCCCAGCCCCGGGGGTCCCTGTCCCCCTGCCCTCCCTGTCCCAGCCCATGAGCCCCTGCACCCC
>NW_005078014.1:0-240 GCF_000277835.1 Geospiza fortis | reverse complement strand
CAGATGAGAACCTGGCCAGGGACGCCTTCCTGCTCAAGCACGTGCAGAAGAACAAGATGGGCTTTGTCAGCATCAAACTGCTGACATCCTTCAAGAAGGTGGGTGCAGGCTGCCTCCTGTGGGGTGTGGGTGTGTCCTGGGGCTGCCTTCAGTGCCCAGGGGAGCAGGGAAAGCTCCTGAAATCACCCCCAGGGCTGGATTCACCTCTTCTACCCATGCACTGCTTTGGAAGTGATCATC
>NW_005078013.1:0-240 GCF_000277835.1 Geospiza fortis | reverse complement strand
AGGAGTGCCGGACGTGGCTGAACGTGGAGGATTTAGGATCAGCCCCATTTCAAACCCCAATGCCGATGTTCCTAAATCCCCTAATCCCACATTCCCGAAGTTCCTAAATCCCCTAATCCCAATGTTATTTCCAGGAGTGGTGAACTTGACGCTGGCCCTGGAGGATTTGGGATCAGCCCTGTCCCTGATCCTAAATCCCCAAATTCTCCACTTTTTAGGGTTCCTAAATCCCCTAATCCC
>NW_005078012.1:0-240 GCF_000277835.1 Geospiza fortis | reverse complement strand
TCATAAGTAGTATGACATGGTCTTACTAGTATTTTATCCAAAACATTCACATTGTTGTGACACTTGTGGTGTTAGAATTATATACTAGTAGTATACCTATAAGATGATGCTTAGTCAGCAGAAATCAGCATATTTCCCCCAAGTTATCGTAAACTCTGTGTAGTATGCACATTTATCTGTTTGGGCTCTGTAAGTGTCATGTAGACAGGTAGGATTATAAAAGAAAGGCCTTATGAAATC
>NW_005078011.1:0-240 GCF_000277835.1 Geospiza fortis | reverse complement strand
GCAGAACCTCATGGAAGAGGCTGTTTTTAGCAGCTCCATTGCATGGGAATCCAATGAGTATGATAAGCCCTGGAGATCCCACACAAGGAGGAGTTGCAAACCCAGCCCTGGGAGCTGTGAGGAGGAAAGATGCCCCCTGTGTCCGGAAGGCAGCCGGAGATTCATTCAGAACTCAGAAGTGGTGGAGACAACTCGTGGCTGGCAGAAACCCCGCAAGTGCTTGGAATGTGGGAAGGGCTT
>NW_005078010.1:0-240 GCF_000277835.1 Geospiza fortis | reverse complement strand
ACTCCTATCTCAAGGAGCCAATAGCGCAATGAGTGCCCATTAACGACTCAGGGACTCTCCGGCCTGGGTGGAAGGAGAGAAAGCCTGCAAAAGCAACGCTCGGGTGCAAGTAACAGCGCCTGATCACCACACTTAAACCTCTTCTGATGTCTGTCCCCCTGGTCTTATGGGGGAAAGATTTTTTAACACAGTGGAGAATTTTTACGCATTTAGATTTTGTACAGGAATCATTTGGGACAC
>NW_005078009.1:0-240 GCF_000277835.1 Geospiza fortis | reverse complement strand
ATTTTCTCAATTCAGAAATTTTTGAAACGTGAAGAACTTCAACTTTTTTGACTGAGATCCTGAATGCCTTTTTAAGTGTGTTTTCTTCCTCATGATTTTTGTTTCAGAAAAGAGAGTGTATCGTGCTTCATAAGCACGCTGGCCCAAACATAATTCAGAAATAATGCACACAAAATAGGTTCATAGTTCAGAAAATACAGAAAGACATAGCAAAGAGTCATTCTTCATTGATTTTTTTTT
>NW_005078008.1:0-240 GCF_000277835.1 Geospiza fortis | reverse complement strand
CCTCTTTGGAACTGCCCACAGCATTTTTCCTTCGCATATTTTATCACTCTAACAGGGCCCTGTGGTTGTTCTGGGGTGAACATCCAAACCATTGGAGGAGAGACGTCCTCCGAATAGTGGCCTGTTTTCTGCCACATTCCATGCCACTCATTACTCTCCCACCGTCGTGGCAAATCTCTGACTATCCTCCCTAGAACTCTTTCTTGTCTCTTTCATGGTGTGGACTGCACTGAGGAGACC
>NW_005078007.1:0-240 GCF_000277835.1 Geospiza fortis | reverse complement strand
TCACAATGGGATGATGTAATTTTATCATGTAGTCACACTCAGTGGCCCATTAACAAAAGACATCCCCTGGAGTTATCAAGGATGAGTAATGAAGGAGACAAGGAACACTGCCCCATGTGGTTTTAACAGCTCATGAAGATGCTGATGGAATACATACTTTTGGGTACATCTCATATTGTACCCTAAAACGAAGGGTTGTGGATTTAATGTGCGGTTTCCTTTTGTTCAAACCACTCCATG
>NW_005078006.1:0-240 GCF_000277835.1 Geospiza fortis | reverse complement strand
CCCCAAATTCCCCCCAAAATTGTCCCCTAAAATCCCCCAAAATTTCACCCAAATTCTCCAAATTCACATCTATGTCGACCCCCAAATCTGGCCAAATTTGACCCAAAATTCACCCAAATTCTCTCCCAAATTTCCTCTCAAATGTCCCCAAATTCCCCTCAAATTTGCCCAAAATTTCTCCCCAAAATTCCAATCCCAAGAATCCCAATTTCTTCCCCAATTTCTTCCCCAAATTCACCC
>NW_005078005.1:0-240 GCF_000277835.1 Geospiza fortis | reverse complement strand
TTTCCTCAGCAAGTTTCCTCAGCAAGTGACACAAATCTGGAAGGAGTGCCCAATACCCCAGCAGGCTGTGCAGCCCTTCAGAAGGACCTCCAGAGGTTGGAGAGAAGGACAGAGATGAACCTTGTGAAGCTCAGCAAAAGCAAATACCTGGGGAAGAATAACCCCATGCAGCAGCTGAGCTCTGTGGAAAAGAACCTGGTGATCAGCAAGCCATCCATGAGCCAGCAGTGCCCTTGTGGC
>NW_005078004.1:0-240 GCF_000277835.1 Geospiza fortis | reverse complement strand
ACAAAAAATTCTTTGTTGTAGACTCCACCACATGCCTGGGCAGCACATCCTTACCTGCGTTACCTAACTGCATTGGCTGCCCTTACTGCTGGATTATTATTTTATTCCTATTGTAAATCCTAAACATGTTAGTTGCTGACATTGCTGAAAGGTTGATTTAACATTCTGTCCATCAGCCCATCAAGGAGGAGGAGGTCAGCATTATTATAAAATTATTTAGGTTGGAAAAGCCTTCTAAGA
>NW_005078003.1:0-240 GCF_000277835.1 Geospiza fortis | reverse complement strand
CCATGATTTTTCAAAGATGATGGAGAGCTGCAGAGAAACAACATCTGCCATCTCCTTCAGCAGCCATGGCTGCATCCCATCAGGGCCCATGGATTTATGGATGTTTAGTTTGCCTAGCTAACCCGTAGCACAAACCCCTACAACCAGGGGGCAATATTCCTTCCTTCAGCCTTCTTCTCTTACCTCTGAGATCTGGGATTAATGAGGACTGAGCTCAGCAGTAAAGACTGAGGCAAAGAA
>NW_005078002.1:0-240 GCF_000277835.1 Geospiza fortis | reverse complement strand
TGAGGTTTCCCAAGAAGACTGCATAAAACCCTGGAAGATGATGATATGATGTAACATGAACATCATTCTACCAAAGAACCTAATCAGCTTTTGTACTTGTACATGCTTAAAAAGGGTCCATAACATTTCACTTTCCTTAATGTACATGAATGATTTCCCAACTTACTTCCATGAGAACTGCAAATTGTTTGCCTCTTTGACCAATTGTTTTTACTAGGGAGTATGTTATCTTTGTAGTCT
>NW_005078001.1:0-240 GCF_000277835.1 Geospiza fortis | reverse complement strand
CTTGTTGTGTTCAGCTGGAAGGGTCCCTGGAGCAAGAGAAGAAACTGCGCATGGACCTGGAGAGAGCAAAGAGGAAACTGGAAGGAGACCTGAAGCTGGCCCAGGACAGCATCATGGATTTGGAGAATGATAAGCAGCAGCTGGATGAGAAACTGAAGAAGTAAGTGTGGCTCTGGGGCACCTGAGTGCTGGGCTGCAGCACTTGTCTCTTTTCTTTGAGCTCTAACACGGTTCACTTGG
>NW_005078000.1:0-240 GCF_000277835.1 Geospiza fortis | reverse complement strand
ACCCTGGGCCCACCAAGCCCCTCTGTCACTGCCCTGCTCAGCTGGGCAGGGCACACAGGACACAGGGAAAGGCTCTGCCTGGGGTCAGGGCAGGGAGGGATCCCTCACCAGCTGCTGCCATGGGCAATGAGACTCAGCTGGGGGAAATCAGTTCCATTTATCAAACACATCAAACCAGAGGAGGAAACTGAGAAATAAACCCAAATCTCAAAACACCTTCTCCAAACCCCTCCTTTCTTC
>NW_005077999.1:0-240 GCF_000277835.1 Geospiza fortis | reverse complement strand
TTGTTTGTTTTGGTTTTTTGTTTGGTTATTTCACTACGTGGATGCTTCATTTTCTATTTGTAAACAACAGCATATTCATATTTTCTGCTAAGAGCAACTCACAAGTGGTTCATGCTGTCTCCTAAACTGATATTCTGAACAGGAGTAGCATCAGTCTCCCCAGAAGCTGTGACCAATTCAAGCACTGTTACACATCCCACATCTGCGCTCACAAGGAGTGTGGGGTTTGAGTGTGGGCAC
>NW_005077998.1:0-240 GCF_000277835.1 Geospiza fortis | reverse complement strand
GATGATGATGATGATGATGATGAGGGTTTTGGGGTCTCTGTGAGGAGGAGGAGGGGGAAGGCTGATGAGGAGGGTGATGAAGGCTCACTGAGCTGGCTGTGGGCAAGGAAGGGTCGGTGGATGGACATGGGGAGGAGGATGAGGATGAAGGTGATGGTGTTGAGGGTGATGAAGGCTCATCATGGTGCCCATGGGTGAGGAAGGGCACGCAGGTGATGGCGATGGGGAGGATGAGGAGGA
>NW_005077997.1:0-240 GCF_000277835.1 Geospiza fortis | reverse complement strand
GGTCACCCCTCAGCCTCCTTTTCTCCACACTAAACACTCCCAGCTCCCTCAGGAGCTCCTCATAGCACTTGTGCTCCAAAACTTCCAACCAGCTTTGCTGCCCTTCTCAGCATCCCAATGTCCCCCTTTTAGTGAGAGGCTCAGAACTGGACAATGCACTCAAGGTGTGCCCCACCAGCACCAAATACATACAGAGGGACAATCACTTCCCCAGCCCTGCTGGCCACACTATTTCTAACA
>NW_005077996.1:0-240 GCF_000277835.1 Geospiza fortis | reverse complement strand
CCCTGGAGAACACCACTTGTGACTGGGCACCAAATGGATTTAATTCCATTCACCACCACTCCTTTGACAGACCATGCAGGCAGTTTTCATGCAGTGAGCAGTCACCTTCCCAAACCATGAACAGCCAGTTTCCCCAGAAGGAGGTGTCAAAGGCTGTACTGAAGTGTAGAGAGACAACATTCACAGCCTTTCCCTGATCCACTAAAAGTGTTACCCTGTCATAGAAGGAGATCAGGCTGG
>NW_005077995.1:0-240 GCF_000277835.1 Geospiza fortis | reverse complement strand
GTAACGTGTTTAAATATATGACCATTTTATTTATAAGACCAGTGATGGTTGTGTGACCTGATGGAGTAAGGATTCTTTTTAAGGAAAGCACTCCTTATGCTCTGAAATAACAAATGTCACTGTGTGTTTCCAGGAGCCAGCGACTTCCAGGGGTTCACCCTACAACTCCCAACAAGTTCAAGAAGTACAGCCGCAGGTCCTGGGACCGGCAGATCAAGCTGTGGAAGATAGCACTGCATG
>NW_005077994.1:0-240 GCF_000277835.1 Geospiza fortis | reverse complement strand
GGAAAGGAAGGATGATTGACACACCTGTGCGGGAATCTTCAGGGGAGGGACCCAGGGCTATGAGGTAAACAATGAAATCACACCGCAACAAGGGGGAACACCCTGAATACAAGGGGGGACCCCCAACAGTGTGGCAAACAGGACAGGGCAAGAGCATCCTTCCTCCACTTAATTTTTTTGGTACCCTGCCAATGGGACAGGAGTCATTATACCCCTTTGTCAGGACCCAGGACACACCTC
>NW_005077993.1:0-240 GCF_000277835.1 Geospiza fortis | reverse complement strand
TCTCTGTGTGTGTGTGAGCTGAGCTCTGTGTGTGTGTATGTGATCTGAGCTCTCTCTCTATGTGTGTGTGTGAGCTGAGCTCTCTCTGTGGGATCTGAGCTCTGTGTGTGTGTGATTTGATCTCTCTCACACTGTGTGATCTGATCTCTGTCTCTGTGTGATCTGAGCTCTGTGCGTGTGTTATGTGTATGTGTGTGAGCTGAGCTCTCTCTCTGTGATCTGAGCTCTCTCTGTGTCTGT
>NW_005077992.1:0-240 GCF_000277835.1 Geospiza fortis | reverse complement strand
AACCCCCCACTGCTGAGACCTGTCTCGCCTCCTGGTCATCTTTCCACGGCGCTCTTCACTGGAGCTAGAAGTCTGTCCTCTTCGGACCGGGTCGAGGCATTCTCTCCCTTACGCCGGGGAGGGCTCGAACCCCTTTTGACAGCTGCTGGCGTGCCTGTAGAACCTAGCCGGACAATTCTAAGCACACCAACAGTATGCGACAAGGTTGAGAATGTATTCCTGAGAATGTATGAAGAATAC
>NW_005077991.1:0-240 GCF_000277835.1 Geospiza fortis | reverse complement strand
GGAGGGACTTTCACATAGCAATCAGATCTCCATTCTCCCGGGTGACTGCTTCACTGTGACACTGAAGCCACGAGAGAACTGTTTCTTGTGGAAAGATCTCCATGGCATGTATCCTGGGGTGACTTTATGATGCTCATATGCCCATTTGTCTGTTTAGCCCAGAAATGTTTGCACTTTTAAGACTGGTTCTGAGAGTGTAGGGGGGGAAAGAAAAAGCACGCAGTTTGTTTTCAGAAACTG
>NW_005077990.1:0-240 GCF_000277835.1 Geospiza fortis | reverse complement strand
CCGACCCAACATGAATGCCCCAACCCAACACAAATGGCCCAAACCAACATAAATGACCCAGCACAACATGAATGTCCAACGTAATCCAACATGAAAAACACACCTCAATCTAACCTGACAGGAATGACCCAACCTAACTGACCCAACACAACCCAAAATGAATGACCTACCCAGCACAATCCCATGCAAAAGATCAATGTCACCCAGCATGAATGACCCACCTTGATCTAACCCAACCCA
>NW_005077989.1:0-240 GCF_000277835.1 Geospiza fortis | reverse complement strand
AAGAAAGGATTTCATCAGAAGGCTGGAGAGGAAACAATCCCGAGTGGAATGCTAACAAAAGCTGGTGACCCTCGGAGAATCCGAGCCAGCTTGGCTGGGATTGGCCATTGATCACAAACAACCCCCGCGGGCCAATCGGAGCCGCGCCTGTTGCATTCCGCAGCAGCAGCAGATCGTTCTCGTTCGGCTTTTCCTCCGAGGCTCCTCGGCTGCTCGGCGGGAGAACAGGAGATCCCAGCG
>NW_005077988.1:0-240 GCF_000277835.1 Geospiza fortis | reverse complement strand
AGGCTGCAGGGTGTGCCCTGCTCTTATGCCAGTACTGGGCATCAGTAGTGAGCACACCTGTGGGAGGTGAGCCCAGGTAAAGGAACTCCTCTGCTTAGTGGCAGAGCTCTGGCAGGAAGTGAATAGGTTGAGGAGTATCAGGGAGTGTGAGAGAGAGAGATTACTGGAATCGCACCCTACCTTCCCTGGGACAGGCCTGACAGGTAGACAGGGTGCATGATATGGAGGATTCCCTATCCT
>NW_005077987.1:0-240 GCF_000277835.1 Geospiza fortis | reverse complement strand
TCTCTTTTAAATCTAAAAGAGACAAATAAATCTAGCAAAACCACCCCACAAGATCTTTCAGCAGCTTATGTTGGAAAGCAATCAATGTGAATTAGCAGCATTCATGGGATTGATATTTTACTGGATAATTGCTGATTACTATGCAATACATAATTGTGAAGTATTTTGCATGTGTGAATTGACTAAACATTGGAAATAACTGTATTAAGGATTAACCAGTGATTTAGATGAAAAGTTATT
>NW_005077986.1:0-240 GCF_000277835.1 Geospiza fortis | reverse complement strand
CAGCTGCGCCTCCACCTGCAGGAACCATTAATTAATTAATAATTAATTAATAAATGATGAAATTCAGCACTAATAGCTGAAATAACGGCGATTCTTGGTGAAATTAGGTGATTATTAGCTAATTATTAGCGCTAATAAGGGCCTGTTTGGTCATTTTTGGGTTCCTGCTCCACCTGCAGTTGCACCTCCACCCGCACAAATCATTAATTAAGTAATAATTAAGTAATAATTAAGTAATAA
>NW_005077985.1:0-240 GCF_000277835.1 Geospiza fortis | reverse complement strand
TTTTTTTCGACCAAAATATTCCTCCAAGAACATTTCTTCCAATTCTTTGCACAGCAATGCATTATGTGAAAGTTTGTAATCATTTAAAACCTCCCACATAACTAGTTGTAATCCATGGCCTCAGGTATAAAAAATGGGGAGGGAGGATTTTTTACAGGTAATGGCTCAGTAAAGCTGAATTTGTAACTCCCACAGTCTCCCAAGCAGCAGATGTCTGGACTTTTCATGAAATCATTGATT
>NW_005077984.1:0-240 GCF_000277835.1 Geospiza fortis | reverse complement strand
AGAAGAGGCTACAGGCACCAAACTCCTATGGGAATCACACTTGACTGTCCACCACCTGACTGTGCCAAAACTGTCCTTTCCAAACTCAGAAACCCAGAGCAAGAGGCAGCAGAGAGTGACTTCAGGCCCTGGTGCTTGCTAATATCACCCATCATCTGTTTCCTCAGCAGCCTTGAGCTGTGAGACATCTTTTGGTAGGAGCAGGAAAGCTGGGCACAGTCCTGGGCTCACCTGGCAGCC
>NW_005077983.1:0-240 GCF_000277835.1 Geospiza fortis | reverse complement strand
TGAAATGTTTAACAAGCTAATTAAAATAATGAATGTTATTTGTAGGATTTGATCAAAGCAGCTGTCACCTGCAGAAGGATTTGTTCTAGAAAGCTTGCCCTTTCCATCCTAATTACCCCAGTCTATTTTGGACATTTTAGTAAAGATCATTCTTTGTGGCCACACATATATCCAGAAAAGGTTATTTTAATGTGAAGAGACTTCAAAACTGGCACTTTTCTCTATATAGCAACTGAATAT
>NW_005077982.1:0-240 GCF_000277835.1 Geospiza fortis | reverse complement strand
GGGGGATTTTGGGTGGGTTTTCGGGCTGCGTTCTGGGTGGGTTTTTGAGTCGGTTTTGGGGTAATTTTGGGGGATTTTTGTGGTAATTTCAGGTAGGATTTTGGGGGGATTTTTGGGTGTTTTTACGATGTGTTTTGGGCGGATTTTGGGGTGCGTTTTTGGGTTGATTTGGGGTCAGTTTTGGCGATTTTTTGAGGCAGAATTTGGGGGTGGTTTTGGGTCATTTTCGGGCGGTTTTGG
>NW_005077981.1:0-240 GCF_000277835.1 Geospiza fortis | reverse complement strand
TTACCTGCTCCAGGGGCAGGTGCAGGCGCTTGGCCACGTCCTCTGGGGTCTCGCTGCCCTCGGAGATGATGCCCACCTGCGCCGCGATGGCCTTGGCCGTCACCGGGTGGTCCCCGGTCACCATGATCACCTGGGGGGGACACACCTGGCTCACCTGGGCTGGCGGCACCTGAGGGGCTCACCGGAAACCGCCCGGATTGCCCCCAAATTCCCAGTGTCCCCCAAATGTCCCCAAATTCC
>NW_005077980.1:0-240 GCF_000277835.1 Geospiza fortis | reverse complement strand
ATAACCACAGCATTTATCAGCTCTGGGATCTGCTGGTCAGCATTCCAGCAGCCTGGGAGCATTCAGAGCTGGATCAACAGCCTGATGTCACCCTGTTTGTCACCTCACAGCATCCCTGATTGTCACCTCCGATCATCCCTGAGAGCATTCAGAGCTGGATCCAGAGCCTGAACCCTGTTTGTCACCAAACATCATCCCTGTTTGTCACCTCCCGGGAGCATTCAGAGCTGCACCAACAGC
>NW_005077979.1:0-240 GCF_000277835.1 Geospiza fortis | reverse complement strand
AGCAATTGCTTATTAGCAATTAGACTTCTCTTGTTCCAATTCAGCCACTGAAAGGTTGAGGAAGAGCAGGCCAAAGCCCCAGTACACAGGTCCCAGGGCAGAGGAACCAGACTCCTCTTTCATACCAGCTCACATCACTCATATAAAACAGCTTAATGAATGCCAGGGAATCACATAGGATCACCTAATTTTACAGAAACAAAGAGGAAACTGTGACTGCTGACTTGCTGGTACAGAAAC
>NW_005077978.1:0-240 GCF_000277835.1 Geospiza fortis | reverse complement strand
TTTTAAATGCTTTTCTGTTACAATGAGGTTGCTGAACCCTGTTCAGTCCACTACCAACAGAAGAAAAAATAAACCAAAGGAACAGATTAGAAACATCATTCATTGCAATGTGAATCCATCTCTTAAATGTCCAATAGTCAGTGCCCAATGATTAAAAATGGAAGCATCTTCTAAAAACTATGAGCTCATTCCTGCAAAGTCTGTATCCCAGATCCATAAACCAGCTCAGAATGTATTTAA
>NW_005077977.1:0-240 GCF_000277835.1 Geospiza fortis | reverse complement strand
ATGGAATCATTTCTTAGAATCATTTCACGGAATGATGTCATAGAATTATTTCACAGAATGATTTAATGGAATGATTTCACAGAATGATTTCATGGAATAATTTCATAGAATCATTTCACTGAATGATTTCACAGAACGATTTAATGGAATCATTCAATAGAATGATTTAATGGAATCATTTCACGGAATGATTTCATAGAATGATTTGATGGAATCGTCAAGATTGGAAAAGATCTCCAA
>NW_005077976.1:0-240 GCF_000277835.1 Geospiza fortis | reverse complement strand
GACTGGCAGCATCCTCACTCATATTCCTCATCCAGTGACTTGAGACTGTCAGAAGGAAGGCTCAGCAATAATAGGAGGACTGGTAAAGAAATCAGGCATTCAAAATACGATTCTTTAGGAATTCATTGCACTTTCTTTACAAATAGGAAGACTGCCAGAGAGAAGGAGGTGGCAGGGATGAAAAAAAGTTTGCTTTTTTCCAGATGTGTCACGGAATCCTAGAATATTCTGAGTTGGAAG
>NW_005077975.1:0-240 GCF_000277835.1 Geospiza fortis | reverse complement strand
TGATCTTGTGCTGGTGCAGGAGGTGTATGAGCAGCTTGGGCTGAAACAGGAATACAGAGAGACCGTAAAATTACTTCAGAGGAGGCAAATTTTTAAAAGCAAGGAAATGCATGGAACTGAAATAATTATGGATGCAAGAAATGGCTATTTCAAAATGTCTGCAGCAGTGTTATTGCTCCATTATGTTTATGATGATGTATTTGTCTGCAGAAACTGTGCAGCGTGAAGGGAGATGCTGGC
>NW_005077974.1:0-240 GCF_000277835.1 Geospiza fortis | reverse complement strand
AGGTGCGTGTTTAACCGCCCAGGTGTGTTTCACCCCGCAGGCGCCGCACGCTCTGCGGCACGCTGGATTACCTGCCGCCCGAGATGGTGGAGGGCGGCGGGCACGACGAGAAGGTGGACCTGTGGTGCCTGGGCGTGCTGTGCTACGAGCTGCTGGCCGGGCACCCGCCCTTCGAGAGCCCCTCGGCCGCCGACACCTACCGCCGGATCACGCAGGTAACGCACCTGGGCGCACCTGGGC
>NW_005077973.1:0-240 GCF_000277835.1 Geospiza fortis | reverse complement strand
TGAATACATTACACATTCAATACACATGAGAGTGTATGACTCCAGCAGACCTACAGCCAGAGCCATGCACTGCTCACACCTCAGGGCACAGCAGTATTTCCAACACAAGCAGCATTTCCAACACCCATCAGCCAAGTTCTGACTGCTGGCAGGTGCTGAACCTTGTCCTTGCACGGAGCACCTGCCCTGGGAAACCATCAGTGTGACCTTCAGAGGTGACCCAAGTGTGCAAGATCTTAA
>NW_005077972.1:0-240 GCF_000277835.1 Geospiza fortis | reverse complement strand
ATTTGGAGGTGATTTGGGGATGATTTGAGGGGGATTTGGGGATGATTTGGAGGGGATTTGGAGGTGATTTGGGGATGATTTGGGGTAATTTGGGGATAATTTGGGGGTGACTTGGAGGTCATTTGAGGGTGTTTGGGGGATTTGGGGGGGATTGGGGGTGATTTGGGGATGATTTGGGGCTGATTTGGGGATGATTTGGGGCAATTTGGGGATAATTTGGGGTTGATTTGGGGGTGATTT
>NW_005077971.1:0-240 GCF_000277835.1 Geospiza fortis | reverse complement strand
GGGCTGATTTTTGGGGCGATTTTGGGGGATTTGGGGCTGATTTTAGGGTGGCTTTAGGATGGTTTTGGGATCATTTCTGGAGCGGTTTTTAGGTTGATTTTGGGGTGGCTTTGAGGCTGCTTCTGGCGAGGTTTTGATGCTGATTTGGTGCCATTTGGTGATGATTTTGGGGTGACTTTGGGGGTTTTGGGGGTGGTTTTGGGCTTTGTTTCAGGGATGGTTTGGGGTGGTTTTGGGGTG
>NW_005077970.1:0-240 GCF_000277835.1 Geospiza fortis | reverse complement strand
TGGGGGCGATTTGAGGGGAAATTTGGGGGTTCAAGAGGAGATTTTGGAGGGAATTTGGGGATGAACGGGGGAAAATTTGGGGCTCCAGGAAATATTTCAGGACGCAGGGAGCACTTTGGGGCAAAAAAAGCTCAGTTTTGGGGTGAAAAAGCTCAGTTTTGGGGTGATAAGGGGCAGTTTTGGGGTGGAAAGGGCATTTGGGGTGGAAAAAGAAGGTTTTGGGGTGAAAAAGGGAGATTT
>NW_005077969.1:0-240 GCF_000277835.1 Geospiza fortis | reverse complement strand
CTCCAAGCACTGCAAGGTGATGAGCTGCTCAGTGTCACACACAAAGGAAAACTGGTTTGTATTTCTGCTTCTCTCAATGTGTTTATCTGTTCTGTTAGTTCCTTGGATCTGTCTACAAACAGGATTTCTGCTCATACAGGGCACAGCGCAAGGTGCCAGGAAACTTCTCCAGGAAAGCCACTGCCATTTTAGGATCCTGCCAAAAATGGGATCCAGGGGGATCTGCAGCTGAGGGGAGGA
>NW_005077968.1:0-240 GCF_000277835.1 Geospiza fortis | reverse complement strand
CAAAGCTCTGCCCCCACTTTTATTAGCTCCCCATAGAAAAGTGCAAGACGAGGCTGCAGCAAGCAGTGCCCCCCACCCCAAGCAGGATTTGGGGGGGGTCTCTGTACCCTAACACTGAGAGCAGGGTGCGCGCGCAAAGACGCAGCACCCAAGGGTGACAATGGGGGACAAAAGGACAGGCAGAGGTGGCTCTGAGGGTCTCAGTGCCCCCTGCCCAGCGCCCCCAGGCTGGCAGCAGGG
>NW_005077967.1:0-240 GCF_000277835.1 Geospiza fortis | reverse complement strand
TGTGCAGGGCCAGGAGTTGGACTTCATCGTTGGACGGACCTGAAAAGTGACATCTCCTGCTTAGGCCCACACTGATTTTTGCCTTAGAGCAGCCATATGACAGAAGAGTCAGCCATTAAAGGTAACTTAGTTATTCTAAAGGTGTTGCTGTATCACTGCTTAATTTTTATTTCCACTTTCTCTGCAGTAGAATCATAGAAGTGTTTGGGTTGAAAGGAACATTAAAGATCACCTAGTTCC
>NW_005077966.1:0-240 GCF_000277835.1 Geospiza fortis | reverse complement strand
TCTCTACAAATCCATTTCCCACACCAATTGTGACTACACGGTCCAAACTGTGCACAGTTTGTGGAACACAATAAATACCGACATTAATGAATGGGGAAGAATCAGATCTAAACCAGATTCCATGGATCTACTGCAAAGTTCCTGCCGCATCTGGAAATGTGGCATGATCTCCCTCTCCCTTGAAGATGCAACGTTAAGAATTTAACTATGGTTCATCTTCCCCACCCTTACTTTTTTTTT
>NW_005077965.1:0-240 GCF_000277835.1 Geospiza fortis | reverse complement strand
GGACAAGCTCTCGAGAAATTATTAAGTCAGTTTGTGCCTGCAGAGGGAATCAAACTATTGCAGTATGTTGACGACTTACTCATAGCAGGTCCTAAAGAGGAAGACGTGAGGGCAAGCACAATAGCTTTATTGAACTTTTTAGGAAAAAAAAGATTAAAGGTATCAAAATCAAAGTTGCAGTTTACTGAGCCAGAGGTCAAGTATCTAGGGCACTGGATCACGAAAGGGAAAAAGAAATTA
>NW_005077964.1:0-241 GCF_000277835.1 Geospiza fortis | reverse complement strand
CAATGCCAACCCTGAGCAGGTGGCCGGGAGCTCTGTCAGCAGCCGTGACCCCACAACGTGCTTGGGAAGTTCCAGCGCCCCAGGATTCAAATCTCAAGCTCTGTCACCAGCCATGCTCCGACATGGAGCTCAGGACAATCCCACACCCCGGGATTCAATCCCAACTGCAAGTGGGTGGCCAGGAACTCTGTCACCAGCCATGATCCCACAGGGCGCTCAGGACAATCCCACACCCCAGGAC
>NW_005077963.1:0-241 GCF_000277835.1 Geospiza fortis | reverse complement strand
CCCAGCAAAAAGAGCTTCTGGGATCAGCTCTCCACAGAGCTGCGGCAGGGCAGGCAGCCGAGCCGTGACAGACGAGGCCGTGTCTTCCACGCCCTGCGCAGGTGGTTTCGGAGCCACTGGAACCTGGAGATGGGAGCCCGCTCTCCTGACTTGAGGATGCACAGGGTTTGAATTGCCAGGCTTCCGACGGCGAGGCTGATGTCATTTGTTTTGTGTTCCAGGGCTGCAAGAGAGAGGAACA
>NW_005077962.1:0-241 GCF_000277835.1 Geospiza fortis | reverse complement strand
GGGAGTAAGGAAAAATTAAAGAAAATCTGGAATAATGAGTGGGTTTTTTTGGTGTTTGGTGGTCGTAATTGCAGTGTCTTGATGCCAGCCCAAGTCCCAGTCCCAATCCTGGTCCCAATCCCGGTCCCAATCTTGGTCCCGGTCCCATCATCTTGATCCCTGTCCAAGTCCCAGTCCTGATCCTGGTCCCAGTCTTGGTCTCAGACCCATCATCTTGATCCCAGCCCCAATCCCAATCCCA
>NW_005077961.1:0-241 GCF_000277835.1 Geospiza fortis | reverse complement strand
TCTTTGGGAGATTTTGGGGGGGGGTCTCTGGGGTTTTTTGGGGGGTGGATTTTGGGAGGAATTTCTGGGAATTTTGGAGTTTTTTGGGGAGGGGTCTTGGGGTTTTTTTGGGGAGGATCCTGGGGTTTTTTGGAGAAGTTTTTTTTGGATTTTGGGGAGGGATTTGGGATTTTTTTGGGGGGAGGTTTTTGGGTTTTGGTGAGGGGTTTTGGGGTTTTTTGGGGGAGGATCCTGGGGTTTT
>NW_005077960.1:0-241 GCF_000277835.1 Geospiza fortis | reverse complement strand
ACAGTAAAGAATTTCTTCCTATCATCTGATTTAAACATACTATTTTTAAGTTAGAAGCCATTGTCCCTTGTTCTGTCACCACATACCCTTGTAAATAGTCCCTCTTCATCTCTCTTGTAGGCTTCATTCAGATTCTGGAATATCACTATTTGGTCACTCCAAAGGCTTCTCTTATCCAGGCTGAACAATCCCAGGTCTCCCAACCTTTCCTCATAGGAGTGCTGCTCCATCCCTCTGATCA
>NW_005077959.1:0-241 GCF_000277835.1 Geospiza fortis | reverse complement strand
TGCTCTGGCCGCCATTTTAGGAGTGGCGCACCCCTCCTCTGCAGCCTGCGGGCAGAACAAGGGGAAGGATAACGGGTCCCTCCGGGGTGCGGTGAACAATAACGGGCCCGCTCGGTGCCGCGATCACAACCGTGTCCGTCCCCTCCGGTGCTTTCCCCACGGTCACGTCACCTTCGACCGCTCCAAGATGGCAGCGCAGGCATGACGGGTGCGTTGCGCATGCGCACTTCCCTGCCCGGCG
>NW_005077958.1:0-241 GCF_000277835.1 Geospiza fortis | reverse complement strand
CCCCCCCCTTTTCCCCTCCCTTTTTATGATTTTTTCCCCTTTTCCCTCCCTTTTTGTTTCCTTGCCCCTTTCCCGCGTGGCCCCGTGTACAGTGTACATTGTATCATAGATTCTATGGCTTCGGAGCTTTTAAATTAAACACAAATTCCGTTTCTTGGGTTTGGGTTTGTGGGGTTTGGGGCGTTTATGGGGTTTGGGGGGGTTGGTGGGGTTTGGGGGAATTTGTGGGATTTTGGGAATT
>NW_005077957.1:0-241 GCF_000277835.1 Geospiza fortis | reverse complement strand
TGATTCTGCTGGCGTGGATCCACCCTTTTTCCCTGGTTCGGATTGCTGCCTCAATTGTCAGTAGTACCTGAAAAGGACCTTCCCATTGTGGAGTTAGATTGTTCTTTCCATGTTTTCACTAGTACCCATTCCCATGGATGGATATTATAGATTCTAAAGTCTAAAGGTGTGGTTTGAGGGACTGTCCCTTTCAACCGCAAGTTTTCACACGTTCTTGCAATTGTGGTGACATATTTTCTAA
>NW_005077956.1:0-241 GCF_000277835.1 Geospiza fortis | reverse complement strand
GCTTCTCGCTGCCGTCTGCCTGCCTTCTAAGGAGCTGCCTTCCCTCACCCTGCCGTGGGGGAGAGTTCCTTAGCCAGACGTTTGCCCCGACTGCTCCCTGCCTGGAGCTAGGGCTGTGTGGCCACGCGGCTGGCCCATTAGGCTGTGGCATGCACCCTGTGGAGCAAGCCGGGCTCTGGCGCACAGCGCGACCGCAGTTGCTTTTGTATTTAAGTGAGAAAAATCAACAACAGCATCTGGT
>NW_005077955.1:0-241 GCF_000277835.1 Geospiza fortis | reverse complement strand
TTCCAACCTGAATGATTCTATGATTTTGTCATTCCGAGCAGCCTTCTTGCCTCAAACAGCACACCCATGGTCAGGCATGGGTAATGGGGGTAAGGTGCTCTCAAGCCTTTGGGCTGATGCCAGCTGTGGACTCTGGACATGCATTAAAATTATGCACGTTGGAACCCCAGATGTAGCAGTGCTTCTCCTGAAGTTCAGATAACTGCAAGCTGCAGATGCAAAGGATGGAGATAAGAGATAT
>NW_005077954.1:0-241 GCF_000277835.1 Geospiza fortis | reverse complement strand
TTTTACCACTGTCTAGCCAGTGAGTCCTGTTTTTTCACGAAAAGTCTGGTTTTTACACCATTCCAGCTTTTACGCTGTTCCCAGCTCTCAGGCTGTATGCCCCCGATTCCAAGCAACGATCCAGGCTCTCATGTCCTGTAGTCCGGGTGTTACCCAGATTCCCATCTCTAGGCCGTTTATTAATCCGGTTCTAGACCAATAACCAGCTGTTATGCTGTCTCCTTTGCTCTGTGTGCTGAGT
>NW_005077953.1:0-241 GCF_000277835.1 Geospiza fortis | reverse complement strand
TATTGGTTTATACTGGTTTATACTGGGTTGTATTGGGATATACTGGGTTATACTGGGATATACTGGGATATACTGGTTTATACTGGTTTGTACTGGTTTGTACTGGTTTGTACTGGGATATACTGGTTCATACTGGTCGATACTGGTTTCCAGCTCCGCCTTCCTGCCCTACCTGGAGCCCTCCCTGGCCGCCATCTTGGATCTGACCCAGGTGAGCCCCTCCCAGTACAAACCAGTACAA
>NW_005077952.1:0-241 GCF_000277835.1 Geospiza fortis | reverse complement strand
TTTATTAATATTTATTATTAATTAGTAATATTTGTTTATTGTATTAGTATTTATTATCATCTCCTGTAAGCAGCAGCATCTATGGAATTGGTGTTAGCTATTAATACAATCATCAATAAATTCTACTGTTGGGATTACATTATCAGTTAAATTATCTATTAAATCTATTATCTAAAAATTATCTAATAAAAATTATCTAAAAATTATCTATTAAATCTATTAAATTCTATTTACAATATTA
>NW_005077951.1:0-241 GCF_000277835.1 Geospiza fortis | reverse complement strand
CTCCAGAGGTTCCTCCTTCAGGTCAGGTCTGCTGGACTAAACTGTCTCCATGATTTCCAAACAGTCAGGGGCTACAGGTACCAAAGTAACTCCACTGAGAAAAGATGCTGTGTTACAATATTAGTGGTTATAAAATTATCATAATTTTGTTCTACCAGTATAGCTTGATACTTCAGGAACGGAGGAGGGGAGAGCCAGTGACTCCCCTTCTGCTCTAACACCACAGAGACTGTGTCAAAGT
>NW_005077950.1:0-241 GCF_000277835.1 Geospiza fortis | reverse complement strand
GAATAGCAGTTATGAGTAAAAACCTTAAGGTTAAACTAATCAAACCATCTAGCAATTGAATCTCTCTGAAGTTTCCTTCAGGACAGAGATTCTTTGAACACAGCAAACTGATGGACTGCTTCTGTAATAAAAACTGAGAATTTGAACAATACATGCTCAAAATAAAAACTGGATGATTTTGCTGAAGAAATTACATAGAGGGTGTCGGAAAACCGTTGCAATTTTTTGTGATGTAGATTTG
>NW_005077949.1:0-241 GCF_000277835.1 Geospiza fortis | reverse complement strand
TAAAGCGCGACTGTCGCAAAAGGTGCCCTAAAGTGAACCTGTTGTAAAATTGGTCGTAAAGCAAAACTGTCGTACAATGTGCCGTAAAGTGCAAGTGTCGCAAAAGGTGTCGTAAATCGAAACTGTCGTAAAATCGGTCGTAAAGCGCGACTGTCGTGAAACTGCCGTAAAGTGCGAGTGTTGTAAAGATGCCGTAAAGCAAAACTTTCGTAAAAAGGTGACGGAAAGCGCGACTGTCGCA
>NW_005077948.1:0-241 GCF_000277835.1 Geospiza fortis | reverse complement strand
AAGGCCCACTCACCCTTCAACAGTCCCGTATGGCCTGTGTGGAAATCTAAAGGAGAATGGAGATTGACTGTGGACTATGGTGGCTTGAAGGAAGTAACTCCACCCCCGAGCACCGCCATACCGGACATGCTGGAACTCTAGTACCAGCTGGAGTCCAAGGCAGCAAAGTGGTATGCCACTATTGACATTGCTAAAGTGTTTTTCTCCACAGAAGGCAGGCCTCATTTTGCTTTCACCTGGA
>NW_005077947.1:0-241 GCF_000277835.1 Geospiza fortis | reverse complement strand
GACCTTGAAGATCATCCAGTTTCAACCTCTTGTCACTGATGTCCATTGGGACTCAGTCCTTGACCACCACCCTCTGGATCCAGCCAAGTCCTTATCCACCTGACAGTCCCACCATCAAATCCATTTATCTCCAATTTAGAGAGAAGAATGTTGTGGGGAACCATGCTGAAGATTTACAGAAGCCCAAATAAATGACATCTGTATCTCCCTTGTTTGCTGATGGAGTCACTCCATCACAGAA
>NW_005077946.1:0-241 GCF_000277835.1 Geospiza fortis | reverse complement strand
AAGCCACTGTGTCTGCCAGTAGGACGTGGATTATCTCCCTAGTAAAAGTTGGTTTTGCTGGCCTGTAGTTCAGCTTGAAAATGAGGCCCTTATCAAGAATATAAGATGTTTTAAGGAACAGGAAAAGGTTATCTGGCATCAAAGGCATCACTTTTTTCAGTCTATCTTTTTTTTAAGTCTATCAGAACTTTTTCACTGTGCTTCATAGTCTTCTGCTCCTCTATGAAAATCACAGAATCAC
>NW_005077945.1:0-241 GCF_000277835.1 Geospiza fortis | reverse complement strand
GGTTGTGGCTGAGGATCCTGAGAAACAAGAGAGCTCTGTCAGGGCTGATGGCAAGGATGTCAGCTGGCTGTGCCGGGCACGTGGGCAAGGCCTGGCCGCATTCAAGGCAGCCTTGCAGGAGAGGAGCAGGGCAGGGGAAAGGGCCTTTGCAGCTGCACACTCCTGGTGCTCCCTGGCTGACATCCACAGGTGGAATCAGGACTTTCCCAAGGGCAAATCTGCTCTTGCCCTCTGACCCTGC
>NW_005077944.1:0-241 GCF_000277835.1 Geospiza fortis | reverse complement strand
AAGATTTCTCATTTTACGTTTGCTTCTTCCTTATGACCCAGCTCAAGCAACAATGGGCTGGGTAACCCCAATTTCCACAAAATTGCTAAATATTGGTGATTGCTGAGCAGGTAGAGGACATGAGATGGTGACATTAATATATCACACACAGAACAATATCCAAAATGTACATTGATAGGCAACTTCAATTTGTGTTAAGGTGTGTAAATATGTACTATGCATACTTTACTACACAGGCTTA
>NW_005077943.1:0-241 GCF_000277835.1 Geospiza fortis | reverse complement strand
TGACTCATCAATCCCAAAGTTAAACACCCTGACATCAAGGTAAAGATGTGGCAGACATGGTAAATTACCCTTATCAAAAATGCTGAGCTAGTACAGCTGGCCTAAGACATACGATTGACAATCAGTCATTTTAAACTCTGAAAGTCCAGTCCCTCTTTCAAACAGCAGGTTCCTTCTGGAGTGTGTGCAGAGATTCTTCCCTTGGGTGGAATCCCCTCAAGGCTGAGCAAAAGAGATTTGC
>NW_005077942.1:0-241 GCF_000277835.1 Geospiza fortis | reverse complement strand
CCAAGAGCATCTGGGGTTGGACAACACTGCTGGGTTGAGGGATAAGATGCCCAAGATCATCTGGGGTTGAACAACACAGCTGGATTGAGGGATACCCCAGAAAATCTGGGGTTGGCCAGTAACATTTGAGATTTCACAATACCTGTGGGTGGATATTAACAAGTGACTTGAATGTAAAAGGTACCTTGTTGTTGTCTTGTGAGTGAGAATGAGCGAGATATTAAAGAAATAAAAGTGAGTG
>NW_005077941.1:0-241 GCF_000277835.1 Geospiza fortis | reverse complement strand
CCCTGGGGAGCAAAGGGTGACAAAGGGCGATTTGGGGACACAGGGACATCGCCCCAGTCAGTGCCACCATGCCCTGAGGGAGGAAAGGTGACACAGGGTGACACAGGGGGACACAGGGACGTCACCCACCTGGGGGCTGGGCTCCACCGTGATGCCCCAGTCGATGTCCCCGCCCTGGGGCGGCTCCGTGGGGAAATCCCCCCAATCGATCTGCGGGAAAAACCCCAAATCCCCGTGGGGC
>NW_005077940.1:0-241 GCF_000277835.1 Geospiza fortis | reverse complement strand
CCTGGGTTTTTTCCCCAGGATCTTTCTGAGTTTCCCCTGGGGTTTCGGTGATTTTTCCAGACCTTTCCGTGGTTTTCCAGGTGGATCCCGTTGCCCTGGCGGGCTGGGGTGCTGTTGTTGGCGTTTTTGGGGATCTTTGGCCGATTTTGCCGTTTTTCCCCCCAGGCCGTGGCGCACTACGAGCAGGCGGCCGATTACTACAGAGGGGAGGAATCCACCAGGTACCCGGGGGCGGCGGATC
>NW_005077939.1:0-241 GCF_000277835.1 Geospiza fortis | reverse complement strand
TCCTTGGGCCTCAGCATTGCAGGCAAATGAAGGCAAATCCATTCTCTTTTCACAGGGCAATTAGGAAAATGCCTCCCTGGCTACCTGCAATGTGGTCTGGACAAAGGTGTTAACTCCAGGTGATTGATCTGGTGTCTTAACTCCACACAAAGCACCAGGGCCCCAGCGCAGAGAAGCAGAGGGAGGGGAAGGACCAAAGGGATGCTGCTAGCAGCAAACATCTTGGACTGTCTGCTGTCAG
>NW_005077938.1:0-241 GCF_000277835.1 Geospiza fortis | reverse complement strand
TCCTGTCCTGCTGGGAAAGCCTGGCCAAACTGGGATGTGATCCCAGATTTGCTGATTTTTAGGATGAGGGCTGCCCACATGAGGGGGTTTGGATGGCTGGGAAATCCTGGGAATGCCCCAGGAGCAGAAGTGCAGGAGGACAAGGAGGGCTCTGAGCCCCAAATGCTCAGCCCAGGCCCAGGGCACTGCAGAAATGCAGGAAATATTCTCACTGCAAACCTGGCATCTACAGCTCAAAATA
>NW_005077937.1:0-241 GCF_000277835.1 Geospiza fortis | reverse complement strand
TTCACACAGGATTTTGGCATTGCCACATTATGCCTTGCCCTCTTAAAACTTCTGATTTCTCAAAGTTTTAATTATCTGACTTCTGGACTGTGCTAAGTACATTATTTTATGCTTAGCATCTCTACTAATGTTATGAACTCAGTTGTGTGAGATCAGATAATTCAATGTTTAAACAGATTCTGCTAGTCAATTGCCCAAAAAAAGTGTGGATTTTCGTTCATGCTGGAGGGTGGTCTATAAA
>NW_005077936.1:0-241 GCF_000277835.1 Geospiza fortis | reverse complement strand
TGGCATTTTTCCTTGAAGAGTTTTCTGCCTGTGAGACCATTTTGAGACTTCTATGAGAGTGACCCTTGTGACATCCCTGTCAGACCCTCATGAGACCCCCTTGAGAGACCCTTGTGTGAGACACCTCAGATGTCCTCCAGGTAGCCCCCAGGACTCACCAGAGGGCATAAATTCCCAGGAAGGGCAGGTAGAAGTAGCGGTACTCAAGGACAATGGTGACAGTGATGGCGATGGCATTGCA
>NW_005077935.1:0-241 GCF_000277835.1 Geospiza fortis | reverse complement strand
TTGTCAAAGCCTCCCACATTTCTCCATGTGCATTAACCTGCCTTGTTACTGGTAAATGCAAAGCAGAAGATTTGAGATGCTGCATTCCTCTAATCCAGGTGATTCATAGTCCTGGTCTGCAAGAAAGACACTGGGAAAGATGTCCAAAGCTGTGGGTTTACCACTGTCTTCTTCTGAAGACTTAAATGTTTTGTCATGCATTAACTTGCATTTTGAACCATTCCTAGAAAAGTTTGAGCCT
>NW_005077934.1:0-241 GCF_000277835.1 Geospiza fortis | reverse complement strand
ACATGTGGTCCTTGCAGAGTAAATTTATTGACAGACATTCTGAAGAGGGAACACCTACTAGCACTCAAATAATGTGTTCTTGAATAACAGAACATACACTGTCCCTTATGCTAATTTGGAGATAATGAAGAATTATGATGCATGTAATGAATATGTATGTTGTCATACAGATCACTGATTCACTGAAGACCAATCTTTGAAAAAGGTCATACAATGGTTTTTTTAAGTTTATAAACTCATC
>NW_005077933.1:0-241 GCF_000277835.1 Geospiza fortis | reverse complement strand
CTATGGGGTTTTCTATGGGGCAGAGCTATGGGGTTTTTTAGGGGGTTTTCTATGGGGCAGAGACCATTTAGGACCCCGCTTTGGGGTTTTCTATGGGGCAGAGTTTTGGGACTCTGCTATGGGATTTTCTATAGGGTTTTCTATGGGGTAGAGCTTTAGGATCCCGCTATGGGGCAGAGCTTTGGGGTTTCGATGGGGTTTGCTGGGAGACTTTCTATGGGGTTTTCTATGGGGCAGAGCT
>NW_005077932.1:0-241 GCF_000277835.1 Geospiza fortis | reverse complement strand
TTTTTTCTTAATTGCTTTGCCAGATTATACCACTCTACATGGCCCTATCACAAAATTACTCCAGGGAGTACAGGACATTAGCCAAAGCTATGAGTACACACACATCTTTCCATGAGGAGCTTCATTTATGCTGAGGTTTCCTTACCTAAATTCCCTTTATTCCCTCACCATTCCAACTCCTGTCAGCATCAGCCCAGATGGACTCCTCAGAGTACCACATTTCCCACCAAGTAATCACTTT
>NW_005077931.1:0-241 GCF_000277835.1 Geospiza fortis | reverse complement strand
AGGAGAATTGGAAGCACAAAAGGTAGAGATGGTGGGTTGAGATAAAGGCAATTTACTGGAAATAGCAATGAAACAAGAAAAGGAGCAGTAAGAGCAAGCATATTAATGACAGTGTACGAGGGAGGTGAACGAGTCACATGTGAGTGCTCCCCATGCAGGGCTGGTGAATACCTGACTGCACTACCACACTACACGATGCAGAAGGGACTCCTTCCCCTGTCCCCAGAAAATGATGTGAGGT
>NW_005077930.1:0-241 GCF_000277835.1 Geospiza fortis | reverse complement strand
CTTATAAGGTAGAATATTAAATTGTTTTTGACTCTTATCTTCTCTTGTGAGTTTTAGGATGTCTATTCCTGAGCTGGTAATTCAACATTAAATGCCACATTTGATAGGTCACGAACATTTGAAGTGATTGCAATTCTGTGTTAATAGAGTGCTAGAGAGAGATACTTTGAGTTTTAAAGCAGGCACAGGAAATCTTAATGAAAGAATCGGCTAATTCTGTCTCTTTAGCATTATTAAAACC
>NW_005077929.1:0-241 GCF_000277835.1 Geospiza fortis | reverse complement strand
GCCTTTGCTTTCTGACTGATAGGATTGCTCTCATTAAGGAGCAGGCTGTACCCTGAGGGGTGCTGAATGAGCTGAGTAAGAATTGTGGGAGACATAAGCAGATGTTAGCAATCTGTGATCTGCTTTAAGCTGGGAAATCAAGAGACAAAGAGCATTTTCAGGCATCAGCACAGAGAGCTGGTGGATCAACCTTTGGCAGTGGGCTGGAGGTGTCTGGGTGTGCCTTAAGAGGGAGCTTGCA
>NW_005077928.1:0-241 GCF_000277835.1 Geospiza fortis | reverse complement strand
ACAGAATGGGGAAGGTTGGAAGGGACCATGGTGGGTCATCTCCCAAGTGCACTCTGGAGTCAGAGCTGGTTAAAAGGCTGCTTTCACCTGCTCAGTCCCTTTTTGTGATGAAGCAATGGCAGGGAGCAGGATGAGCTCAGCATGAATGGATGCTTGGCAGCCTCAGGAACCAGTTCTGTCAGCAGTGACCATCTCCTCAGAGCACAATACATCTACAAAAAACCCACAGCAATGCACAGGG
>NW_005077927.1:0-241 GCF_000277835.1 Geospiza fortis | reverse complement strand
AAGGTTCATGGGTTGACATAAGGACAGGAAGGATCACTCACCCATTGGTGTCGTGGGAATAACAGATTCAACTTGGGAAGAATTATTATATTATCAATTAGATCAGAGTAGCATAATAAGAAATAAAAACTATATCTTAAGACGTCTTCCTCCCATCCCACTCTTCTTTCTGGGTTTAACTACACTCCTGATTTTCCCTATCTCCTCAATCCACCTTGGATCTGGCTGGCATTGGCTCTGT
>NW_005077926.1:0-241 GCF_000277835.1 Geospiza fortis | reverse complement strand
TAAAGGAAATTGAGTCCTGAAGGGAATTGTGTCCCAGAGGGGATCATGTCCTGAAGGGAATCATGTCCTGAAAGGAATTGTGTCCCAAAAGGAATTGTGTCCTGAAAGGAATTGTGTCCTGGAGGAAGGGAACGGTGTCCTGAAGGGAATGGTGTCCCAAAGGGAACTGTGTCCTGAAGGGTGTGAATTGTGTCCTGAAGGGAATCATGTCCTGAAGGGAATTGTGTCCCAAAGGGAATTG
>NW_005077925.1:0-241 GCF_000277835.1 Geospiza fortis | reverse complement strand
AGGTGTCCCTGCCATGGCAGGGGGTGTCACTGGACACTCTTTAAGGTTCCTTCCAACCCCATGCATTCCAGGATTCCATGATTCTCCAATTTATGCCATTTGTAGATGGAAAATACCCTGGAATGTGCTTTCCATCTACTCCTGGGTAGGAAGGTCCCTGAGAAGAGCTAAGAAGATGCTCCAAGAAGAGAAGCACAGAAGTTACAGTGAGTAACTTGTGGGGGAAGATGAAACAGGAAAG
>NW_005077924.1:0-241 GCF_000277835.1 Geospiza fortis | reverse complement strand
TTTATTAAAATTTGCTCTGCAGCACAAGCCTCAGTAAATTTGCAGGGTTTTTGCAAGTAAGCCTGAAGGGCTTATTCACCAGACTTTGAATTATCAGTAAATGCTCAAAATTAGTTGTCAACTTCAAATAAGATGGAAAATCCAGTGGCATTGGATACAAATCTTAATGCTCAGTGCTTTGGGGGCGCTCTGGAAGATTTGAACACAGTACCTTTGGGTTTCCAGCTGAATTCAGGGGGAG
>NW_005077923.1:0-241 GCF_000277835.1 Geospiza fortis | reverse complement strand
AGTGATTCTACCCCTCTACTCTGCTTTCATGATACTCCACTTGGAGGGCCATGAGAATATTTGGAGGGCTGAGAGACTTGGAGCTATTTAAACTTTATTTTAGCCTTTCCGTTTATAAAGGGGGCTTTTTACCATGGTCCGTGGGGAGAGGGCAAAGGGTAAGAGTTGTAAATTGAAAGAGCATAGATCTAGATCGAACATAAGGAAGACATTATTTACAGTGAGGGTGGTGAGGCACTTG
>NW_005077922.1:0-241 GCF_000277835.1 Geospiza fortis | reverse complement strand
AGGTTACATGTTGGGAATGCAAAGCAATAACACAACTTTTTTTTCATGAAAGATGAAAGAAAAAGAAATAGAAAATTGGGGAAATGCCAAGAAAAATACGAGAAGCACACTAAAGGGGTTCCTCCCACCACGGGTCCAGCCCTGGTTTCTCTGTCAGGTGTGACCCCAGGCAGCCAGAGCAGCAAGGTGGGGCAGGACAAGCCTCGTAGGAGCAGCCAGGACAGCAAAGGACAGCAAGGAC
>NW_005077921.1:0-241 GCF_000277835.1 Geospiza fortis | reverse complement strand
CCGCTCCCTCCTCAGCTTGGGGATGTCACTCCAGCTCCTGGGCACCGCTGACAGATCACGATCAGAGCTGGGGATGCAATAAAGCTGTTGTGTGGATAATGCCACCGAGGGCAGCTGAAATCTGGGCAGCAATCACGGCACAGCTGGCCAGGCCCTCAGCGCAGGGATCTGCAATGGAGATTTCTCACCAGCTTTGCTCCAGTTTTGATAGGCCTCAAGCTCACATAGGAAAATTAAAGCT
>NW_005077920.1:0-241 GCF_000277835.1 Geospiza fortis | reverse complement strand
TTCAGGAGCAGCGGAGGGTCATCTTCTGTGAGGGACCTTTGTGTTTAGTCTTTTTCCTTCTCGTCCTCCACGCTGCCCAAGTGTGGTCTCTTTCCTGCTTCTGAGGTTCCAGGGAAGTGTCTCTTGGAGCTGGACTTGGCAATTCAATGAACGGCTTGACATTCTTGCCGGGGATCCACCTGAGGCCAGATTCTGTGGACACAGAAGCATACCTTCTGCCCCAAGTAACTAATGGAAATGG
>NW_005077919.1:0-241 GCF_000277835.1 Geospiza fortis | reverse complement strand
TTTCCCCACCAACTCCTGAATCAAGGGAACCATCGAGGCTTTACCCACCGTTGCCTAGTAGTGATAGTGAATGAGATGAATCTGAACCAAGCCCCAAGCTTTCCCCACAAGGTCCGATAGCATCAAGGACCAGAAAGCAAACCAGAATGAACTCACAAACAACCAGAAAACAAACTAAAGGGGTTATACAAGCACCCTTAAGACAAGCTATAACCTCTAATGGGGAACCAAAGATAATTAA
>NW_005077918.1:0-241 GCF_000277835.1 Geospiza fortis | reverse complement strand
CTCTGGGTGGTGCTTTCTCCCTGCAAGCCAGGAGTGACACAAGTGCTGGGTCAGCTTGTAGCCAGCCCCTTCCTGCGCCGCGCTGAGAGCGGCTGCCCCTCGCCTGGATTGGCCTAGGTGTTGGTACAGCAGGGCTGCTGTAAAGCTGCAGCGGTGAGGCTGCTCCCCCAAAGCACTAGCTGTATCTGCACCCAGGATCGGGATGAAGAACAGCAAGGAGTCTTCCGTATGGTTCCTCAAT
>NW_005077917.1:0-241 GCF_000277835.1 Geospiza fortis | reverse complement strand
GGTTATGAAAATGGAAACAACTTCAAGAAAAGCCAACGTTGTTTGTTGGGCTTTTTTTATTCAGATTTCTCAAGAAATTCAGTTTAAGGCAGATTCATACATCTGGGCTGATTCCTTTATCCAAACCTGCTTGACCTAAGCACAGATCCTGTTTTCAATCGTTTCAGAAGAAGGAAGCTCAAGTCCAACAGCCACATTAAAAACCAGAAAACATGTTAGATCTCTGGGTTCTGCCTCATCA
>NW_005077916.1:0-241 GCF_000277835.1 Geospiza fortis | reverse complement strand
CGCAGAGGGGGATCCTGCACCTTTGGGCGTTGCCGCTACCCCACAAGAGCTGTTGGGAGATGCTCATCAGTCCAAGTTTGCTGCATTAGGTAAGGACCAGATCTCTGCCTGAAGGAACCAGTTCCTCCTGTTTCCCCAGGGGAATATATTACAAATTTCTTTCCGGCCAGCAGCGGTTAAAATATCTCCTGCTTTTATAATAAGTCAAAGAGGCCCAAATGAGTAGGGAAAAGCCCTTGTG
>NW_005077915.1:0-241 GCF_000277835.1 Geospiza fortis | reverse complement strand
AACCATTCTATGATTCTGTGAGTCTATCTCCATTGCTGTAGTCAGCACCATGGAAGAGCCAATTGGAAAAGCATTATTATCCGAGGGAATATGTGGAGATCCTCCTTTTGAGTGACCTTGGTGTTGAAAATTGTCCTAAAATGACTCTCAAATAACTAAAAGAAGGCATCATCCTGAACTGTTATATCACATAATCAAAGAATCACGGAATAAATTAGGTCAGAAAAGACCTCTAAGATCA
>NW_005077914.1:0-241 GCF_000277835.1 Geospiza fortis | reverse complement strand
CTCTCCGGTCAGGAGGTGCCCCGCTGACTTCAGTGGCCTGACGGGATTGGAAGTCAACAAAAACAAACACCAAATCGAAGCCAGAACCACAGTCAAAGAGGGATAAAAACAAGCCCAGAGCTCTCAGAAACTCGGAGCAATCCGAAAAAGGATCTCCGAGGCCACGGTGCTTTTTTTTCACTTGAAAAATTGACGTGCACAAAGAATCCACACCGGAAAAGGAACCATGAGTACCGTGTGG
>NW_005077913.1:0-241 GCF_000277835.1 Geospiza fortis | reverse complement strand
AATGATCTCAAAGGTCATTTCCATCCTCGTTGATTCTGTGGTTCTGTGAATATCTCTTGGGTCATTTGGGGTCAGCTGCTCTGGCAGTGTCCCTTCCCACCATCTTGTGCATTCCTGGCTCCCTCAGTGATGGGTGGTGTGAGGAGCAGACAAGGCCTTGACTGTATAAGCCCTGCTCAGCAATACTTTAAACACCTTTGTGTTATCATCACTGTTTTCAGTACCAATACAAAACACAGCC
>NW_005077912.1:0-241 GCF_000277835.1 Geospiza fortis | reverse complement strand
AGGCAAGAGACCAGCATGGCTGAGTTGGGATTTGCTGTTCAGGCTAAAGGGCAAGAAGGATATGCCTAGATAGGGGAGGCAGACACAAATATCCAGGAAAGAGTAAAGGGATGTTGTTGCTTAGTTGTATAGGGATGGGGTCAGGAAGGCCCAGGTGAGCTGGAGCTGAACTTGGCAAGAGATGCACAGAGTAGAAGAGCTTATAACAGGCATGTCAGCCAGAAAAGGAAGATCAGAGAAA
>NW_005077911.1:0-241 GCF_000277835.1 Geospiza fortis | reverse complement strand
ATTGTGTTCTCTGGATCTCGGAACCTATAGGTAGGTGCAGTTGTTTCCACAGAAGGTTTGGAAAAGGCATAGGTAGCAGCATGAGTAGCTCTTGCTGAACTTTAATCTTTACCACTGCCACTGTGAATTCAGTTGGTAGACCAGTAAGAGTCACTCTCCTTTTACAGCCGGTATGCTGCAGGCACCAACCTGGTGCTCTGTAGCTTCGTTCTTTGACTCTTGTAACCAGTCCTGCTTTTAC
>NW_005077910.1:0-241 GCF_000277835.1 Geospiza fortis | reverse complement strand
TTTTCTGGCCACCTTGAAATGACTGAGTAGTCTTACTGTTTCCAACATTTCCTCAGGGGTACATGACCACCATCCCCTCCCTTCTGAAGTTGAAGAACCTAATCTAAAATAGTACCAGCACTACCAGTTTACCTAAAAACCATTTGCTCCATCAACAAACTGAAGCAAGCACTGGTAAGTAGTTTGAACACTTCTGCATATTTTTACAGTGGGTTTTTTGTTTGCTTGTTTGTTTTTAAAG
>NW_005077909.1:0-241 GCF_000277835.1 Geospiza fortis | reverse complement strand
ATCTTCTGGAAAAACAGAGACAGACAAGTGAAAAATCTAATACCACTGGACCTTTTTACATGAGTCCAATCCTCCTTTGTTTTACAGGGTATGTAAAGAGGATATGCCATTGTATTTGCAGACCAAGCCACTTGTGGCTCATGCTCTGCTTTTTGTGCAAAAAACTGAAGGCAGATCTGGATCTTAAGAAGTCTTAAATGCTACTATGATCAGACACAAAGTCAGGGCTTTTTTTTTTTTT
>NW_005077908.1:0-241 GCF_000277835.1 Geospiza fortis | reverse complement strand
CTAAATTTGTTTCTGGATTCAGTGGTTTAAAGTAACTGACAGTTCCATGGCTTCTGGCAAAACACATTATTTAGTGCAACTTCTTTTTGATGCTGTTTTCAAATGAGCAACAGCATCAAACTGACTACCAAAAGTTGGCAGAGCTTTTGCATATCTCTTCCTCTTACACTATGACAACGGGCTTTTTAAAGTAGTTTCAAGGAAGTCCATTTACATCTTGTAGAAAGCAAGAGAAATTCTT
>NW_005077907.1:0-241 GCF_000277835.1 Geospiza fortis | reverse complement strand
AATTCTATTTTTCATATTTATATTCACATGTATATTTAGAATTTATATTGCAGTATAATGTTATTTATATTCTATACTACATCTCTTCATATTACTTATATATATTTGTATTTATATTTAAATCCATAGTTTAGTAATATATATTTACTATATATTTCCATATTTAAATTTAAATTCCTGTATTACTTATTTAAAATAAAACCCCTGCCTCCAACCAAATAAAAACCAAAGACAACCCTTG
>NW_005077906.1:0-241 GCF_000277835.1 Geospiza fortis | reverse complement strand
ATTTTTCTACACCAATATAATTTTGTGTAATCAGTGGACTTACATATATATGAGAATTATCTTTCACTATAATGCAAAAGAACATACTGCACTCTAGGAGACCGTGTTCAAAAAGGCAGCATAAAATCCCGTTTCCCTCCATCTCTCTCCTCTAGTAAGCTATGACTGGCAAAGTGGAAGATCATGAAAAATTAAGAATCATCTGCCAGGAGGTAGAGCTGACTTTCTGCTCCTTTGGCAG
>NW_005077905.1:0-241 GCF_000277835.1 Geospiza fortis | reverse complement strand
CCATTGTCTGTAATCCATTTTGTGTTGCTGCCATTAAAGAATCCTTTGCAATCAGCAGTGGGTCTGTTTTGTGCATCTTTGGAATAGATAAATATTGCACTTTCATGCTGAGATGTCTCTGTGAATGCAGAGAATGGTCCCCACAGCCACTTGCAAACATTTTTTCTGGGATGTCTCCTGCAGAATTCTGTTTCCTTCTGGTTTAACTGGCCAGGAACCGAGGGGTCAGGCTTGACTCAAA
>NW_005077904.1:0-241 GCF_000277835.1 Geospiza fortis | reverse complement strand
GAACGCCGTCTTGACCCCTCTTCCACCGCCACCTCCATACGAGGAGATGGCCAGCCTATCACCACCGGTTTCTGATGACGGCGCAGCACGAGTTGAACATGAAGACACTTATGAAAGCCTTTAATTTGAGACTGAGAAAGAACTCAAACAGTTTCCTAAGTTAAACATCCCTCCCCATGTTCTTTTTCTTCATTTCCTTTAGAAAAGGAGGAGATGTTGCGGTGCGCGAAGTTGGTTTTAA
>NW_005077903.1:0-241 GCF_000277835.1 Geospiza fortis | reverse complement strand
TTTTTTTCATATATTGGTTATTTTTGTTCGATTCTGTGCTCCCGGAAGCTCCTTTTTGTTGCCCTGCTGGTTTTTGTTCCCAGATAGAGCAGTGGGGGGGAGGCAGGACCCTGAGTTTCCATCGCTGCTCACACGGAGGGAACAACAACCTTGGTGTATCATTTTCCCAATGAATGAGATAAAAATAACCAGCCTGGAGATTGGGGAAAAAAATCTGCCTAAAATCCCACTGCCTAAAATA
>NW_005077902.1:0-241 GCF_000277835.1 Geospiza fortis | reverse complement strand
TTAGTACAGCTGCAACTCCTCAAGGGCAAGACTGCCTTCTCTATTCTCCTACAATCCATTCCCCCACAGGTTTAGACTGGACATAAGGAAGATTTATTTAGGTTTTTTTTTCACTTTGAAGGTAGTGAGACATTAAAACATTTTGCCCAGAAAGTTGGTAGATGCCCCATCATTGAAAGTGTGCAAGGCCAGCTTGGACAGGGCATTCAAAACTTGATCTAGTGGAAAGTGTCCCTGCCCA
>NW_005077901.1:0-241 GCF_000277835.1 Geospiza fortis | reverse complement strand
TCAAAAGTGCTACCAAAATGGGAAAAGGCCTAGGACCAAGGCCACAAATTAATAACAGATGCACTTAGTGTGGTTCAAGATAATGTGTCTTTAGCTTTTAGTTGTATACAAGCACAGTTATGGATGCAGGCAACAGCAGCTTTGATCATAAGGGAAGGAGATGAAGGTGATTTTCCAGTCAGAGTCCAAAAGGCTATTTGGGACGATGCTGTTAATTTTGAAAGAGAATTCCAATCCTGGT
>NW_005077900.1:0-242 GCF_000277835.1 Geospiza fortis | reverse complement strand
CCTTCCCGACTCTGCTGTTTTCCCTCCCCTATGTCCCTTTGGCTCCTGTGAATCGGGATGACGCATCCCAATAATGGCACAGTCCGACTCCTCGATTTTGCTCGGGGAAGTTTCAACCCTGAGCTCTCCCGGGAGTGAGATGGTGTCTGAGTCAGAGCCCGAAGACCCTGAAACATCTGGGGTTTCTGGGCGTTTTGGAGGTCCCGTGGACTTTCGGGATGGTGAGGGAATTGGAGGTGATG
>NW_005077899.1:0-242 GCF_000277835.1 Geospiza fortis | reverse complement strand
AAAAAAACCAATGTGACAAGGTCGGCATGATTTGGTTGTTTTTCTGTAGTGCTCTGTAAAGGAAGATTATTCTTCTTCCCTCTAAACACCTTGGATTTCACATCTTGATCACAGAATCACAGAATCTCAGAGTAGGTGAGGTTGGAAAGGGCCACTGGAAGTGATCTAGTACAGCCTCTGCTCTCAATCAGGTTTCCTTAGAGTACATTGCTCACAATTGTGTCCAGATGGCTTTTGAGTAT
>NW_005077898.1:0-242 GCF_000277835.1 Geospiza fortis | reverse complement strand
GGCAAGAAGGACTCGGGGAAGGAAATCACAGAGCTGATCAGTTGGTTAGCGTGGTAAAGAAAAATCAAGCACCAGTCAATCAATTTGAAGCAGCCAGAATCCCCCATGAACAGTTTCATCAGAATGCCAAAGGATTAAGGCGGCAATTCTCTTTATCAATAAATGAGGCCCAAGGCATAGTCTGCACTTGCCCTCAATGCAGCAATCATGGACCAGGCCTTGGAATAGGAGTAAATCCAAAA
>NW_005077897.1:0-242 GCF_000277835.1 Geospiza fortis | reverse complement strand
GGCCTGAAGATATTAATTCCTTCTGATAGGTCATAATCTGCTGAACTATTCTGGGTGAGAAGGAGATGTCATGTCCAGAAGGTATCATAAACCATCAAAGATCCCTCCCACACCTGGGCATTCAACCCAACCCTGAGCATATGAACTTCATGCTTCATGGGCCTTCCTCACCCCTGAGGGATCAAGAGTCCACCATCACTTCAACCACCAGACAATGAAATTGCAACAATCAAGTCTTGTCA
>NW_005077896.1:0-242 GCF_000277835.1 Geospiza fortis | reverse complement strand
AGATCACACTTGTAGATTGTGGGTTTAGTCACCATAACAAACTCCTACTCAGAGCATGTGATTTCAGAGGTTAAACACCCAAAACCTCATGCTGAAGCTGAGGGAATTGGGGTTTTTTAACCTAGAGAAAAGGAGGTTTGGGGGAGATATTATCACTCTCTGCAACTACCAACAGGAGGTCGTGGTGAGGTAAAGGTTGGTCTATTTCAAAAGTGACAAGCAATAGGATGAGAGGAAATGGC
>NW_005077895.1:0-242 GCF_000277835.1 Geospiza fortis | reverse complement strand
TGTGTGTGTCTCATGTTACTGATCTGAGCAAGTCCTTGATATCTTTGCAGACATCTTGCTGAATGTTTTTCCAGTGTTATTTACTTAACGTATCTCACACTTTTGACACTTTGCATGATACATGATGCCTGTAAGATAGAAAAACATGAGCCTCATCTCTGATTTACCAGGCTGGACCCCTGAGTTTCCATGTGAAAGGTGGAAAACTGTTGCTCTGGTTTTTTAAGTTCTTCTAAGCCTTC
>NW_005077894.1:0-242 GCF_000277835.1 Geospiza fortis | reverse complement strand
CTTGTGCATTTAGGAAATTGCAGAGACTGTGATATGTGCATGCTTAGAAACATCGCTACCTTTTTTCTCAGTACCAGAAACTAAATTTTCTTGGTATTAGTATTGCAGTGGATTTTTCTATAGAAATTGGGATTTTTTTGCATTTTAACATTTTAGATATGTAATATGACAATGTGTTTTAAGTGGGAAGACATCAGTTTACTACAACAGATTGTCGTTCAAAACCATTTCTGGTGAATTGT
>NW_005077893.1:0-242 GCF_000277835.1 Geospiza fortis | reverse complement strand
TGTTGGAGCAAGTCCAGAGGAGGGCAACCAAGTTGATCAGACTCTCTTATGAGGAAAGGTTGAGAGAATTGAGTTTGTTCAGCCCAGAAAAGAGATGGCTTTGGAGTAATGTAATTGTGGACTTCCTGTACCTGAAAGGAGCTTAGAGAAAAGATGGGGAAGACTCTACAAGAGCATGTAGTGAGAGACAAGGGGGAATGGAATTCTTCAAATTCAAAGACAGTAGGTTTAGATTAGACATT
>NW_005077892.1:0-242 GCF_000277835.1 Geospiza fortis | reverse complement strand
AGTTCCCAGAGCAGGGGCTGGCCAGGGGAGCCCAGGGGTGTCCGTGTGCAGCTGGAGGAGCAGGAACTGCTCCTGGGGAATTCTGTGCTCTGTGTATGGCCCGGCCACGCTCAGCACTGAGCTCACAGTTATCATTTATTGTGTAATCGTTTATTATATAAGCGTTTATTATATAATCATTTATTGCTGGGCCTCACCCAGTGACTGCCAGGCTGCAACAGCATCCTGAGGGGTGTACAACA
>NW_005077891.1:0-242 GCF_000277835.1 Geospiza fortis | reverse complement strand
ATGAATCACCCTGTCCCTGTAGGGTCGGCCGTAAACAGCAGCACAGCCGCTCCAGTCGATGTCTGCAAGTCTCACAGGCATCATCCTCTTCTTCCCAGGCACAGGCCCTGAATTGTTTTGCTGGGCTCCTCTGACCTCTGCTTTTTCTCCTAAAGTGAGGGAAAACCAGAAACAAACAGTTCAAACTGAAGGTCTGGAGAAGGAAAGGAAGTTGTTTCAAAGGATGTACCAAGGCTGTTGAA
>NW_005077890.1:0-242 GCF_000277835.1 Geospiza fortis | reverse complement strand
ATGGGTTTTCACTGGTTTTGGGGTTTTCGGTGCCGGCCTCACCGGAGCCGCTCGGGGTAGAACAGAGCCACGTTCCAGGCCATGGCCCCGCCCCAGTCGTGGCCAACCAGGATCACCTGCGGGATTCCCTGCGGAGAGGGACAAACCCCAGATCCCAACGACCCCGAAAATCCCCCAAAACCGCAAATCCCAAAAATCCCAAACCCCGAAATCCTAAATCCCAAATCTCAAACCCCAAATCC
>NW_005077889.1:0-242 GCF_000277835.1 Geospiza fortis | reverse complement strand
CACCGTGGGGACACTGTGGGGACAGGGGGAACATTGTAGGGACATTGTGGCGACACAGTGGGGACACAGTGGAAACACAGTGGGGACAGGGGGAACACTGGAGGGACACCATGGGGACAGGGGGAACACCGTGGGGACACCACAGGGACATCGTGGGGACAGGGGGGACACCATAGGGACACTGTGGAGGCACCGTGGGGACACGGTGGGGACAGGGGGGACACAGTGGGGACATCATGGGG
>NW_005077888.1:0-242 GCF_000277835.1 Geospiza fortis | reverse complement strand
TCTTAGAATGGGGGCTTGAATTGGTGTGGTTTTGTAGACAAGTGACAGACATCAAAATGAGATCACAGCAGATTTCACAGCAGAGCTGTGCTCCTCTGGTGCAGGACAGCAGTGAATCCCTTCCTGCTGTGAAGATTTACTGGGAATGTGTGGTTAGAAGGGTTTCACATGTGCAAGCACCCTGAGTTTGAATCTCCCACTTCAGGCAGGGCTGTCTCCACCTGCTTGCTCTCATGTCAGAA
>NW_005077887.1:0-242 GCF_000277835.1 Geospiza fortis | reverse complement strand
CAGTGACCATTCCCTGGGGAGCCTTTTGAGCCCCTCTGAAGGAAGAACATTTCCCTAAAACCACCCTGGTCCAGCTCCATCCCTTCCCGGGTCCTGTCACTGTCACAGCGAGCAGAGATCCCATCTGCCACACCTCAGCCCGGAGCCCTGCCCCTCTCAGCCCTGGGAATGCCGGCTGGGAAGGCAGTTCCATGGGAATAACGCCCCGCTGCCTTCCCAAGCCCTTCCCACCCCTGCAAAGC
>NW_005077886.1:0-242 GCF_000277835.1 Geospiza fortis | reverse complement strand
TTTCAGAAATCAGGAGTCCATTTGCAATTGATTATCATGTAAATTTCCCTTCTACCACTGTTTTTGCTTCATACATCTAATTCTGTTATTGCTTACTAGAAGAGATACTTTCATCACGATTATTACTAACAACTTTTGCTCCTTTAATGCATCATTTGAATGGCAAAGCTAAATTTTCTTTTCATTCTTGTCTAGGTAAAAACCATGTAGTTAACGTTTCTTCCATTTTTGTTTGGTTTGTT
>NW_005077885.1:0-242 GCF_000277835.1 Geospiza fortis | reverse complement strand
CTGCCCCAGGGCTTTGTAGACTCTCCAAACTTGTTTGGGCAGGCTTTAGAACAGGCTTTGAGCCACTTCACACCTAGTAGGGAGACAAAATTACTTCAGTATGTAGATGATCTGTTGGTTGCAGGGCAGGAGGAAGAAGCGGTGAGGGTGAGTACAATCGAACTTCTGAATTTCCTGGGAGAAAAGGGATTAAAGGTCTCGAAATCTAAATTACAGTTCACCGAGCCCGAGGTTAGGTATTT
>NW_005077884.1:0-242 GCF_000277835.1 Geospiza fortis | reverse complement strand
GTGACAGAGCAGTGGCACAGGTCACTCAGTCAGGTTGTGGTGTCTCCAACCTTGGAAATCTCAAAAGCCATCAGGACATGGTTCTGGGCAGCTCAAGCAAGTGCTGGACCAGGTGACCTCCAGAGGCCCCTTCCAAGCCCAACCTTTCTGTGACCCTGTGCAATGCTGCAGTTTTGTGAAAATGACACAGCTGTGCTTGTGCTGCATCTTGGGGAGTGTTGGGGGGGAACTCACACACACTT
>NW_005077883.1:0-242 GCF_000277835.1 Geospiza fortis | reverse complement strand
CTCTTTCTCTGAGATTACTTAGTGACTGTCAGCAGTTTAGCCTGACACATTTTACTTTCCCTTTCTGTTCCTCATTTTGCAATATCTTTAGCAGATACATTAGTAAAGATGGCACAGCTGGCTCTTAGTGCTGAGCACATATTGCTGCACAGAAATAAAGCACTCTCTGCCAGTCCACAAAATAATACTTGAATTGAGCATTTCCTGTTTTACAGTTTCTGCAGAGGCATCACTGAATCTTT
>NW_005077882.1:0-242 GCF_000277835.1 Geospiza fortis | reverse complement strand
TTTTTTTCTGGACAGGCAAGTAAGAACCAGCTGCAAATACAGACTACAAGTGTGAATCTCTACTGCAGGCACTGAGCTGTAGCTTGGAATGAAAGGCAAGAAGTGATGCCATGGCAAATGGGAACATTTAGTGCTGACATAGGAGCCTTCTGCAATGCTCCACCAACCCATGGTTCCCATTGCTACAAACTCTCTTTCTGATGTTACAAAGAGTGTTGAAAAGCTGAGTGTAAGTAAAAAAA
>NW_005077881.1:0-242 GCF_000277835.1 Geospiza fortis | reverse complement strand
AGACAGGTTGAAAACAGGAAATGAAGGCCACAGAGACCATGCTGCTGCTTCACAGCTAAGGCAGACTCTTGCCCTACACATACAAGGAAATTCAGGCCTAGTTTTGAAATGAAAATATAAACAAATATCATTTTTTTCCAGGCTATCTCACTGAAAAAAGTTGTAAGCCTGCACAGGAGGAACAACTCAATTATTTCCTTTGGAAAGTCCTTCCCTATATTCATCCACCTCTCCTCAGAGTT
>NW_005077880.1:0-242 GCF_000277835.1 Geospiza fortis | reverse complement strand
GCAGCCCCATGTGTGCTCTTCTTTGATGAGCTGGACTCCATCGCCAAGGCCCGAGGTGGGAATATCGGTGATGGCGGTGGTGCTGCAGATCGTGTCATCAACCAGATTCTGACCGAGATGGATGGCATGTCCACCAAGAAAAACGTCTTCATCATCGGTGCCACCAACAGGCCAGACATCATTGACCCAGCCATCCTGCGCCCCGGCCGCCTGGATCAGCTCATCTACATCCCCCTGCCTGA
>NW_005077879.1:0-242 GCF_000277835.1 Geospiza fortis | reverse complement strand
ATGGGAAAATTGGGATGTATGTGATCAATGGGATATATGGTGATATGGGATATATGGGATAATGGGGTAAATGGGAATAGTGGGATATATGGGATATGTGGGGAATATGAAATAATTGGGATGTATGGGATAAATGGGAACAGTAGGAGTGTGGTGGAAATGGAAAAATGGGATAAATGGGAATACGGAATAAACAGTATGTGTGGGAATGGGATAAATGGGAATATGGGATACATGGGATA
>NW_005077878.1:0-242 GCF_000277835.1 Geospiza fortis | reverse complement strand
TTTTTTTTTTAATTAAAGAGATACAATCTAGATCTGCACTTGCATTACCTTCATTTCTACTAGCAGTATTTCATCATGACACATTCATTATGACAGCTCCATTACAAACTAATTAATGCTTTATTTTTTATTTGCAAAGATGTATAGATTGCCTTTAACTAAGGTGACCCAGCCAGGGTAGACCATCTCATGATAACATCAAGACTAAAAGTAAATTTTATCTTCAAATCTGAAAATCAGTA
>NW_005077877.1:0-242 GCF_000277835.1 Geospiza fortis | reverse complement strand
TCTCCTGTCACCTGAATCATCTTGTGCAAGCATGGGGTACAGGTGCAGAGGCTGAAAGGCCAAGAGGGGCAGGAGAGCTACTTGATGGCCTTGAGCATGCTGAGGGGAAGCACAGGGACACTGCCATGTGGATCTCAGCATCAAAGCAAGAGTGACTGAGTGGGGAACTTTGCCCTCAGTGCTGCCCTGAATCCAAGTGTCCCAGGTGAGTTGTGGCACTTGGGGCACAGCCAGGAAACACT
>NW_005077876.1:0-242 GCF_000277835.1 Geospiza fortis | reverse complement strand
GGGGGCAACATCTGGAATGTATCGAGCTCTGTCTTGGGGTGAATGATGAATCAGTCCAGAGCTCAAGTGTTAGGATAACAGGGCTCACTAGTATGGGTGACACTGTCAGGGGTGTTTGCTACAGGCCACCTGATGAGGAGAAAGAAGTGGATGAAGTCTTTTAACAGACAAGTAGAAGCAGCCTCATGGTCACGGGCCCTGGATCTCATAGGGAACTTCAGTCATCCTGACATCTGCTAGAA
>NW_005077875.1:0-242 GCF_000277835.1 Geospiza fortis | reverse complement strand
TCATGGCTTGGACCCCCCATCTGCCCTCTGTAGTCCCAGCCGGGATCAATATAGCTCAACTTATACCCTTTCTTGCAGCACCCCTGTCTGTACTCCCGACAGCTGAAAAGAGAGAGGGGGATGTCGGTTCTACAGGGGTCCCACAGTTTTTATGGACACAACAAAGTGACTCTAAAAGGTAAAGACATAGTCCTGACGGGACCTATTGATACAGAAGCCGATGTGACTGTTATCTCAAAAAG
>NW_005077874.1:0-242 GCF_000277835.1 Geospiza fortis | reverse complement strand
CCAGTGAGGATGAGGAGGGGGCAGCTCCTGACAGAGGCGGCTTCCAGAGGGTTACGTGGGCACACTTGCACAGGAAACTACCAGCCCAGAGAAGGAAACGGAAGTATCCCGAATGTCCCTCGGGGAACGACGGTCGGAGCATCCGGCAGGGATGGCGGAGCAGCCGGACGCGCCCGGGCACGGAGCCCCGCTTAGAGAAAATGCCGAGGGAAGAGCCCTCTTGCCAAGGGGCAGCACCTGAG
>NW_005077873.1:0-242 GCF_000277835.1 Geospiza fortis | reverse complement strand
GCCAGGCTCTAAATATATATGTGAATTTGAAACACCCTGTTAATCAGGAGGAGAGTGAGTATTCTGCCTTATGGATCCCTGAAGGGAAAAGTGGGTTTGTTGTTCAGAGGCAGGAAGCTGGGGGTTACCCGTTAACCAAAGGGCAAGTGGTTAAAAGGAACAGGCAAGAGCCGTGGGACCCATTAAATCCTGTCCCACCCCCTTATGGACAACCTAACCAGCTAGCTCAGCCACAGGCCCCT
>NW_005077872.1:0-242 GCF_000277835.1 Geospiza fortis | reverse complement strand
GGATCATAAGGATTTGCAGGAAAGCTAAACAAGGACAGAGATGAGGGAATAAGCTTCCAGTGTAATAATTGATTTGATGGATGAAAGAATGATTCTTGTATGTTGGATGCTCCCTCTTATATATCTGAATAATTTTTAAATGGTTCATTTAATAAATCACCTAAATTTGGGAATTTAAATTTGAGAGGAAACAACACAAAATTACTGCAGGGAGAAATGGTGGAATCATCCTGGAATGGTTT
>NW_005077871.1:0-242 GCF_000277835.1 Geospiza fortis | reverse complement strand
ATTTGGGAATTCGGGGATTTGGGAATTCCCACTCACCGGAGATGAGCTGGTCCAGGTCCACCTGCTGGCCCTGCTCCTCGTCCATGTGGAGCACCAGGAACCCTGGAGGCAATTTTGGGATCGGGGATTGGAATATTCCCTAAGAACCCCAAAATTATCCCAAAAAACCCCATGGAAATGTCCCAAAAGCGAACAAAACCACCTCAAAACCCAGGTGATGTCACCCCCTGGTGACAAAAGCC
>NW_005077870.1:0-242 GCF_000277835.1 Geospiza fortis | reverse complement strand
AAATGTGAAGTTGGAAAAGCATACCCTTAATGCTCTTTATACATGCCCGGTGGAATCACTTTGTGTCTATTTTTAAGCACATCACGTGGAATTTAGGCTCTTATAAGGCAAAACAAATATCTATTTATGAACAACTTGATAAAGAAAAAAGAGAGAAACTATTTCAAACCGTGTCATGTTTGTACAACAGAGTGCATGTGGTCTGTTGGGCACAGAATCATAGAATCATGAAGGTTGGAGAA
>NW_005077869.1:0-242 GCF_000277835.1 Geospiza fortis | reverse complement strand
GGGTTTTTGGGGGGGATTTTGGGGTGGGTTTTGCAGTATTTTTGGGTATTTTTGGGGTTTTTTTGCCTCACCAGAACACAGGTCTCACAGTGGCGCGGTCCGGTGCACAGGTGAGAATTTGGGGTGGATTTTGGGATTTTTGGGATAGATTTTGGGGTGAATTGCAGGGTTTTTGGGATAGATTTCAGGGTGCATTTTGGGGTGAATTTTAGGGGGGATTTTGGGGTGTATTTCGGGGTGAA
>NW_005077868.1:0-242 GCF_000277835.1 Geospiza fortis | reverse complement strand
TGATGTTGAACAACAGGCAAGTCCTTGTCAGATCTCCATCCTGATCGAGCCAGTGACGAGAGTAGAAATCCAACTTCTCTCTTTTTGTAAGAGTTATGATCCTGGGATTTGTGCTTCTCTCAGCAACAATTTACAAAAATCACCTCGGGGCTTTTAGGTCAGACAGTTTAGTGAAGTTATTTGCTCCTGACATGGGAACACCAATTTGTCGGACAATACCCTTTTCTGACTCAGAGATGGGG
>NW_005077867.1:0-242 GCF_000277835.1 Geospiza fortis | reverse complement strand
TTGGGGGTCCCAGGGGGAATTTGGGGGGATCCCTGGTGATTTTAGGGGTGATTTTTAGCTGATTTTGGGGGGATTTTTTGGCTGATTTTGGGGGCATTTCTGGCTGATTTTGGGGTGATTTTTGTCCGATTTTGGGTCTGATTTCTGGCTGATTTTGGGGGTCATTTTTGGCTAATTTTGGCGTGATTTTTTGGCTGATTTTAGGGTGATTTTTTGGCTGATTTTGGGGGTCATTTCTGGCT
>NW_005077866.1:0-242 GCF_000277835.1 Geospiza fortis | reverse complement strand
CCCAAACCCTCCAGCATTCCCAAACCCGTGGATCCCCCCCCATCCCGGGAATCCGGACCCCTCCAGGCCGCCCAGGGCGATTCCAGCCGGGAGCGCTCCCGGGGCCGGGATTTGGGGGCCCCGAGGGCTCCTCACCTTGGTCATGTCGTGGGGGTCGGGCACAACGAACATCCCCGGCGGCGGCTCCTTGTAGATGGACATGATGTCCCTGGGAAGGGAAACGGGAATGAGCCGGGAATGGG
>NW_005077865.1:0-242 GCF_000277835.1 Geospiza fortis | reverse complement strand
CATTTTTTCCCCAATTTTCCCCATTTTCGTGTTTTGAGCCTCTCTGATCCTCAAATTCCCAAAAATTCCCTTTTTTCCCCCAGCCTTGGATGGGCATTTTTTGGGATTTCTCACAGAGGTTTTTTTGGAATGGGAAAGGAAAGAATTCAGGTTTGAATGAGATTCCAACACCCCAAAAAAACCGATTTTTTTCCCACTGGAAATTCAGATTTTTAAAGGAAATTAGAGGAAAATAAATCACT
>NW_005077864.1:0-242 GCF_000277835.1 Geospiza fortis | reverse complement strand
CCGCCATATTGAGCGTGACCCCGCCCCAACCCATCCAAAATTTGGGATCAAATCCCCGAGTGTCCCAAAATCCCGAGATTTCCCCCAAAAAAACCCTCAAAGAGATTTTTAAAGTTGAAATTTTTATTAAAGGGAATTCGCAATGCAAATTTCCAGCGGTGTCACCTGGAGAGAAAACAACAAAGGGTTAATTCCAGCCAAAAAAAGGCAAAAATATAAAAAAAAAAAATTGGAATTTTGGG
>NW_005077863.1:0-242 GCF_000277835.1 Geospiza fortis | reverse complement strand
CTCTGTTCTAGGTCAGCCTTCACAAAGAATCAGGAGCAACCTGGGACAGTGGAAGGTGTTCCTGCCCACGGCAGGGGTGGAATGAGATGGTCTTTAAGCCCCTCCCAACCCAAACCATTCCATGATTCTGTAGTTCTGTGATAGTTAGAAACTTTCTACCAGTGCCCTCCACATTTGCCTGTTTTTTGTTTTGGTTTTTTTTTTTAAATTTTGTACACTGTAAAAGAAATGCAGAACTTCCC
>NW_005077862.1:0-242 GCF_000277835.1 Geospiza fortis | reverse complement strand
AGGTCCTGCAGGAGCCACCACCTGTCTCTGCCTGGATTATTGATCAGAAAGACAGGTGTGTTCCAAGGGCTGGTAGATGGTATAATGTGGCTCTTGGATAGCTGCTCCTGAACGAGGCACTGATGCCTTTAATTTCTTCTCTGGGAGGAGCCACTGATCCACCCAGACAGACTGATCTGTTTTCCATGAGAGCTGCAGGGTGACACACTGCTCAGTGGCCCCAGCTAGAAATCCTGTGGTGG
>NW_005077861.1:0-242 GCF_000277835.1 Geospiza fortis | reverse complement strand
GGATTTTTGGGGTTTTCTGGGGGATTTTGGGGATTTTTCCTGCGGGATTTAGGATTTTCTTTTGGGGGATTTTGGGGGCTTTGGGGGGGTTTGGGCTTTGGGCTTTGGGGAGGATTTGGGGTTTTGCTCGGGCATTTGGGGTTTTCAATGGGATTGCAGATTGGTTTGGTGCCATCGGGTGGGGTTCTGTGGGATTTGGGGTTTCCACTGAGGGATTTTGGGGGATTTTTGTGGGATTTGGG
>NW_005077860.1:0-242 GCF_000277835.1 Geospiza fortis | reverse complement strand
GGGTAAAAATGGGGTAAAAAATAGGGTTAAAATGGGGCAAAAATAGGGGAAAATGGGTTAAAAATGTGAGAAAATGGGGCAGGAAATGGGGCAGAAAATGGGGTAAAATGAGGCACAAAATGGGGAAGAAATTGGAGCAAAAATGGGGTAAAAATGGGATAGAAATGGGGGGAAATGGGGCAAAAGGAGAAAAAAATGGAGCAAATCTGGGGCAAAAAGTGCCACGAAAATTGGGGCAAAAA
>NW_005077859.1:0-242 GCF_000277835.1 Geospiza fortis | reverse complement strand
AATGATCTTAAAACACGCCTTTCCGGCCTCCTGAGCGCTGCGCTCCAGTGCTTCTGTGGAGATCTGCTCCGTGCACCGTTGCCCTTTCTCCCAGTCTCCCAACCCTCACAGATGATCTAAAGTCAATCAATTCCCATCACTGTCCTCCCCCACGTCCGGATTCTCCCAGAGCTTAGGAAGCATCTCTTCGACACCCCGCTTCCAGTTAAATTCCCAACGGGAATACTGGGCGGGGGTCAGCA
>NW_005077858.1:0-242 GCF_000277835.1 Geospiza fortis | reverse complement strand
CCAATAATCCAAGTAGTTTTCTGATTTTCCTCTTTGATACCTTTAATCCTTTTTCTTCCCTGAGAAAATTCAAAAGTTATATAGTAGCCTTTTTAACCTCAACTTCAGTTTCTCTGGATAATAATAGTTTTTATTGGCCTTCTTTACTGGGAGAACAGAGGTATTATGAGAAGACATATACAGTTCTAATGTCTCATCTTTTATATGTCCTTTTTTTACTGGCTTCAAACTTTCCCATCCTT
>NW_005077857.1:0-242 GCF_000277835.1 Geospiza fortis | reverse complement strand
GGCAGATCCTTGCAGCCTTCTGAGGTGGCCTGGTGTTCCTCTGTGTGGGGAGAGGCCTGAAGCCTTCTTTGATGTTGGTTGTGCCTCTGCCATCATCCCAACATAATGGTGACTCCAACGTGACTCCAGCATGGAGCTTTCTGACGAGGTATGGGGTAACTGTGGGTGGGGAGTGCTTAAAGCCTTCTGATGAGGTGTGGGGTTGCTCTGTTTGGGGGAGTGCTTAAAGCCTTCTGAAATTG
>NW_005077856.1:0-242 GCF_000277835.1 Geospiza fortis | reverse complement strand
TCCCCCAAGCATGTTGTGAATCATGAGAGCTCTTTGTGCTCCCACCCTGTCCACTGCAGGAACCTTGAGAGCTCTGGGTGAGCTCAGCTTCATGGCTCACACCCCTCATGTGACCAGAGCCCATCCCCTGTACACAGGGACATCCCAGAGCATCACTGGAGCATGCCCTGTACACACCAGTCCATCCCAGTGTGACAAGAGCACCCTGTAGTAGGCTCCATGGACATAGGTAAAGCCCCATG
>NW_005077855.1:0-242 GCF_000277835.1 Geospiza fortis | reverse complement strand
AAAACTGCTGCTTGTAGGTACCATTGCCAACAAGCTCCACAATTCCAGGATTCCTGCAGGATCCCAAAGCACTGAGAGGTTGATCTCATCCAGGTTCCGTGTCGCGGAGTTGCTCGTCACGTTCCCGCTGCCGGCCCGGCAGCCCTGCGGCCATGGATGGCCCCAGCAACGGCGCTTTGCCACCCCTGGAATAAACTGTGCTTGTGATGTTTTGGTTTTCTTCCTAAATATGTCATCACAGA
>NW_005077854.1:0-242 GCF_000277835.1 Geospiza fortis | reverse complement strand
TTTTTTTACATACTTTTGATGCTGTGCCACCATTGACAAAATCTGACACCAAAGAGGACTTTACAGCTCTCAACACAACTGAATATACTCACTTTGTCTTCTGATCCTGGTTAACTGATCCACAGATATACCTGGTACTCTCTAATCTGGCTGAGATAAGAAATAAATCATAGCATTACAGCAACTTAGTCAATTCTAGAGAAATACTTGATCAGTATAAGCATCTGTAAGAAACACTCACC
>NW_005077853.1:0-242 GCF_000277835.1 Geospiza fortis | reverse complement strand
AGGATCACCTTTGATTGAAACATTCCCAAATTCAAAGGATGGACATAAAACCTCCACAGAAAACAGAGGTGTTTGGGAGCTAAGGACTGAAATGATGACCTGACTTTTGTTTCCTTTTTTACAATAAAATATGTGGTTTGTTCAGAGCCAGTCTTTGTGGTGTTGGACAGGATTTCACCTGCTCCCATCAGAAACTGGATGAAGTTTGTGCTCTTTGTGCTTTAGCTGTGCCTGCAGACTGG
>NW_005077852.1:0-242 GCF_000277835.1 Geospiza fortis | reverse complement strand
TCCCAATGGGATTTGGGGTCATCCCAATCAGATTTGGGGTCGCATTCGGGGTCAGTCCCAGATTTGGGGTCGGATTTGGGGTCAGATTCAAGGTCAGATTTGGGATTGGATTTGGGGTCATCCCAATGGGATTTGGGGTCCCAATCAGATTTAGGGTCAATCGCAGATTTGGGGTCACCCCAGTCGGATTTGGGGTCGGTTCCAGATTTGGGGTCAGGGTCGGATTTGGGGTCGGATTTGGG
>NW_005077851.1:0-242 GCF_000277835.1 Geospiza fortis | reverse complement strand
ACCTCAGGCCTGAATAAATGATACCCTGTGAAATAGCAAATGAGTGTACAGGGACAAAGCAGCTCTGTGCTCAGTGGAGTGGAGACTGAGGACAGCAGAGGAGACCTGGGAGGGATTGAAGGGAGGTTTCAGAGGTGGTGGATCCTTTTGGCATAATAGACAACACCCAGAGAAAGAAAGAATTAATGCAAAGGGCAGATAGGGAGAGCCAGACAGGACCTAAAGAGAAAGGAATTTCCCTG
>NW_005077850.1:0-242 GCF_000277835.1 Geospiza fortis | reverse complement strand
CCAAAAAAACAACCCAACCAAACTAACCAAGAAAACATAAGCATTTCCTGAAATGAAATCTCAGGCAACTGGGATATGTCTGACACTCAGCAATGATGCAGTGCAGAGGGTTAAACACACACACAGCAAAGGACAGACTATCTCAGATGATCCAGAAAGGCATGCCAGGTCATTCCACATCCAAATGGTCCAGGCCCCCAAAGTTTTCACCCTGGCAATCCTGCTTCCAGTTGTGAATGACT
>NW_005077849.1:0-242 GCF_000277835.1 Geospiza fortis | reverse complement strand
TGGTGAAGTTATGGAGAAGATTATTCTAGGAAGTGTTGAAAAACACCTGAAGGACAATACAGTCATTGGTTACAGCCAGCATGGCTTCTTGATCAGAAAACTCTGCTTCTCAAACCTAATTCCTTTTTATGACAAGCTAACCCACCCATTACATTGGTGTAATGTTTCTGGATTTCAATAAATCTTTTGATATTGTCTCTCAAGTATCCTTCTGCATAAAATGTCCAGCACACAGCTGGATA
>NW_005077848.1:0-242 GCF_000277835.1 Geospiza fortis | reverse complement strand
CCACGGGGGGGAAAACTGAAAACATAAAGAAGCATTGCTGGAACCGAGCAATTCAAGTTCCTGGGGGTCAGCACTAAGGTGGGGAAGGCTGCTGACTCCCGCTGACCAAGCACTCCTGGGGTAATGCCCGTAAGCTGGATTACCATGAGGTGGCAGAAGTGGTATAAAGGCGGTCCCCAGGGGTTCGGGCAACTTCTCGGGTAAAAGTGGGATCCCCACAAGGCACGCCGTGAGGGGGCTGT
>NW_005077847.1:0-242 GCF_000277835.1 Geospiza fortis | reverse complement strand
GGAAGGAAGGAAGGAAGGAAGGTTTTCTCTTGTCCTTAAGGGATTAGTATTCTAAAACCCTCTTCAGATACTTGCAAGGCATTATTGCTACTTATTGGATGTTATGCTGCTGCCCCTTCTGCTTTGATGTTTTATGGTCTTAATAAGCTCTCTATTGTCTATGAAACTTACTTGTAACAGGTCATCAGATTCAAAACCTGTGTGGTGTTATGACTGAAGGCAGAGTGTGTCTGTGTGTGTGT
>NW_005077846.1:0-242 GCF_000277835.1 Geospiza fortis | reverse complement strand
TGGGAGCTGGCTTGGTTGTGCCAGGGTTCCAAAGGGTGTGGAGTTGCCAGATGCGCTTGCCAGCCCGAAAGTGGTGCTGGGTGTGGATTGCGTGGGTTAGCCACTGAGGAGCCAGCCTGGCTCAGTGGCAGTGCCACTGGGAGTGGCTCACAGCCTGCAGTGGTCCAGAGTCCAGGGTGGTAACGTCGGTCCCTGTAGGGGGGTCAAGGGAGAGAGAGAAAGAAAGAGGGGGGAAAGGGAGG
>NW_005077845.1:0-242 GCF_000277835.1 Geospiza fortis | reverse complement strand
GAGGAGGAGGAGGAGGAAGGCGGGACGCGCAGGAGCAAATGGCGCTTTGATGGCACCGCCTGGCAGCTCCGAGCGCTCCGCAGCAGCCGGGGCTGTGAAATAAACCCCAAAATAAAGAATAACGGGTTTGGGGGGCTCCGCTCCCCAAAAATCGGCACTCGGAGGCGCTGGGAGAGGGGCCGGGGGCTCCTCCCGGGTCTGAACGCGGTGCCTTGTCCCCGTGGGAAGCGGGCTGGGGTGTT
>NW_005077844.1:0-242 GCF_000277835.1 Geospiza fortis | reverse complement strand
CTGCTCGGGTGCCCAGGATCCTGAGTTTGCCCCTCCCTGCCCTGCTGGGAGCTGGGCCACCTCTGTCCCACCCTCGCTGCTTCTTTGGCACTGCTCCGAGCTTTCACTGCACTGCAGCCCCTCACCCCCAGCCTGCCCATAGTTCCAGCCACAGCTCCGTAATAGCTCCTGATACATCTCCTCTACCACCCCGGGATTGTTTCACTCATTGTTTTCTCAGAGTCCTGCTGGGGCACTGGGAT
>NW_005077843.1:0-242 GCF_000277835.1 Geospiza fortis | reverse complement strand
AAGCAGCCTGAGAGGCAGACGTCTATTTGAGTTCTGAAATTCCTGAAGGCAGCAGGATAACAATTGGCATTTAGCTTATGGATAGACGCACCCAGCGTGATGATCACCGCCATCCTGAGTCATCGGAAGACGCCTAAGAGCGATCATCGCCCTGTGAATAACATCAATCAAGATAGCCGAACTCACCAGAAAGACACGTGAATATGCGACTTCCTGGGATTTGATCAACGCTGGCTATCAAC
>NW_005077842.1:0-242 GCF_000277835.1 Geospiza fortis | reverse complement strand
TGTGGCCAGAATGGATTTACTATGCAGGAGATGAGTATGAGCAAAACCCACAGCAATTCAGCTGTTCTGATTTTGTTGGTGGAGGACTACAACAATGCATTTTGCATGGGTAAGGTACTTTACATAGAAAATCCTGAGCAGAGCTTGTGTGGAGCGTGGACTCACTGAAATGTTGAGAGCTGCCTGTAAAAAGGAGCTCTGAATGTCCTTTCTAGTATCGCCCACAGTGTAACTCCAGAGAA
>NW_005077841.1:0-242 GCF_000277835.1 Geospiza fortis | reverse complement strand
TCTTCAAGAGCAGGGGAGTGAAAGGAGAGAGGAGCTGGGATATCCTGGATATCCCAGCACTGGGATTGATTTCCATGTGTTTTCTTCCTTTTGTCCTCCGCTTCTTCATGGACTCATGGAATGGTTGAGGTTGGAAAATCCCTTCAACATTACTGAGCCCAACCTTTAAGCTGGTGGTTCCGAGCCCACTGTGTAAAATGATCTGATCTTTTCTAATTTTGAGGTTTTGGGATGTTCCTTTT
>NW_005077840.1:0-242 GCF_000277835.1 Geospiza fortis | reverse complement strand
ATAAGGCCTCTCCTTCCATCTCCCAACATGGCACATTGAGCGGGGAGGAGGAGGCGGCGTTCGGTCAAAGAGTTAATCCCTCCGGTGTCTCCAGCATTCCTCCCTCTCCCTGTTCTGGCATGGGGGCTTGGGGGAAAAGCACAGACCAAACGTGCGGAACGTATCTGGCCTCGGCGCAAACACTGCTACAGCCCCCGGGGCCGGGTCCCCCGCCCTGTCTGCCGGGGCTGGGTCCCTCGGCC
>NW_005077839.1:0-242 GCF_000277835.1 Geospiza fortis | reverse complement strand
TGTGTGATTTACAAGGTTTTGGTTGCTTGTGTCTGCTAGTTCCATGGTTTCCAGTGGATTTGACACCTGTCAGTTTGGTTGTACACAGTGTTATGAGCAGAGCTGGCTTATTTCTGCAGCCAGAGCCATCAGATGTGTGGTGTGAGTAGGGGAAAGGGTTTGGTACAGGTAGGTCAGGTTATGGTTTTGATGGGAGAGTAACTGAATATAGGGAAACACAGAACTGTGGAGCTGGCCACACT
>NW_005077838.1:0-242 GCF_000277835.1 Geospiza fortis | reverse complement strand
TGATGAGAGGTGAGACAAGCCAACACTACTGGGCAAGAAGACCAAGGTTTTCTTTGGACTCCTGTTGCACATCACCAGCTAAAGATGAGAATTAAGGTGGAAGGACAGGAAAGGTTGCTTCCCCTAACATAATCAGTCTCTTGGCTTCCTTTGAGAAGTGCTGTTTAACTGTTAGGGTGATTATCTTTGTCTCCTTTCCTCCCAGTATGTACAAAATGTTTCTGAATTCTATTTGTAAGAGT
>NW_005077837.1:0-242 GCF_000277835.1 Geospiza fortis | reverse complement strand
TTTTCATTACCAAATTCTGTTTGGTCCAAACCAGAGCTGCATGTGCAGCCTGGGGAAGGCTGCTGGGGCTGAGGTCTCTCAGATTAACTCTGAGGCAAAGAGAAAAGCTCTACCATTGTTTTGGAGCCAGAAAAATGGAAATCACACTTCCCAGCCTCTTATTTCTTCAAGTATCAGATATTGCCTCAATTATTGGCTTTGCTTCTTCCCCATTGGAATTCCTTTAGGAATGCTAGGAGATG
>NW_005077836.1:0-242 GCF_000277835.1 Geospiza fortis | reverse complement strand
GGCAGCTGGGGCCTGTGTGCCTCCTATATGCCTAAATATGCTGACATGAATGTCCATATATATATATATTCCATATATGTTATGCATACCCATATGAGTGTGTATATATATTTGTTCATATGCATATGTCTATATATATGTGCATATACAAACACACATTTGTATATCCACACACAAACTTGTGTAATTGTAAAAAATATATTCATCCAAGAGGGCAAACGGGAAAGCACCATGATTGATCA
>NW_005077835.1:0-242 GCF_000277835.1 Geospiza fortis | reverse complement strand
CCCTCATTCTTTCCTCATTCTTTCCTCTGTTTTTTCCTCATTCTTTCCTCATTCTTTCCCTCTTTCTTTCCCTCATTCTTTTCCTCATTTTCCCCTCTGTTTTTCCCTCATTCTTTCCTCATTTTCCCCTCGTTTTTTCCCCCTCATTCTTCCCTCACTCCATCCTCCTTTCCCCCGCCGTTTCCGCCGCTTTTCTTTCACCCGAAAATTCGATTTTTTTTCTTTTTTCTCCGTTTTTTTTT
>NW_005077834.1:0-242 GCF_000277835.1 Geospiza fortis | reverse complement strand
TGGAGTTCATGGAACTGAGGGGATGCTGTGACACTCTGGTGCCTGAAGATGCTCAGGGGCCATTGTGACCCTGTGGCTTGTGGAAACAAGGGGACACTGTCACACTGTGGGGTCTCAGGGAATCCAGAGGCCCTTGTGACACAACGAGGCTGGTTAGAACCAAGGATCCATTAGGATACCTCAGGGCCTTGTGGTGTCCAGGGGTCCTTGTGACACTGTGGGGCCTCATGGAGCCAAAGGGG
>NW_005077833.1:0-242 GCF_000277835.1 Geospiza fortis | reverse complement strand
AACCTAGGACAAAGGCAGAGCAGAACTTTTCTCACCTTAATTGCTCTGTGCTGCTAAAGAGGTTGACTTCCATATGAGAAGAAAAGTCACTCAATTTAGAAGAATTTGAAAACAAATGAACCTGAGATTTTTTTTTGCACCTGAGCATATTTATCATAGTTTGCAGTAGCTTGTTTGCTGGTTTATGTTCCCTTCCTAATGTCATCAGAATGCTCCTGGGGAAGAACCTCAAACAACAAACA
>NW_005077832.1:0-242 GCF_000277835.1 Geospiza fortis | reverse complement strand
TTTTTTTTCTTTTTCCCCTACATTCTCCTATTTCCTTAGCTGCTTTGTGTCACCACAACTGGAAATTTTACAGCTGTGCATGACAGGGATGAACAATGAATGCAGATAATACGTGTGTACATCTCAAGGGGTTCTGCTAACTCCTTGAAGACTTCAGGGTGTTTGTGATCAGGATTCAGCAATGCTTCAGGCGTTGTGATTTCTGCTTTGCATTAAACCTTTGAGTTACACTGGCCATGGGA
>NW_005077831.1:0-242 GCF_000277835.1 Geospiza fortis | reverse complement strand
GAACTGTATTTGATAAGATCAGGTACTTTACCTACATATATCCACCCAGTGCAGTGCACATCAGATCACACAGAAATGTATCACTCCACAGCATCCTTGATCTAGCCAACGATTGCTGTTGATGTTACTTAGGATGTTATAATTCTCTTGACAGACAAGCTGACTAAAGAAAATGAACACACACAAAGCTGTAGCCAATGCAGTTGAACTGAGTTCTTGCTTTTCCATTGAAAGAAATTGCA
>NW_005077830.1:0-242 GCF_000277835.1 Geospiza fortis | reverse complement strand
CATGCCACAGTATTAGCAAGTGTTCAAAGTGAAAGGGAGAAGGGCTGTGTACTGAAGCAATAGTTTAAGCCCTTAATTGCTGAAGTCTTCAATATTAGTGTAAAACTCCCAATGAAGCCATTTCCTGTTATATTTTGCTTATGCATCTTTCTGTGTAAATGTGAGCAGACCATCTTTGTCTCTTCACAGTCCACTTGGTATATTCAGCTGTGCTGCAGTTTTTAGTGAGCAACTTTTTTTTT
>NW_005077829.1:0-242 GCF_000277835.1 Geospiza fortis | reverse complement strand
TCAGAAAACCTCAGTGATCCAACTGGAGGCTTAGCAAAAGGAAGTCCCAAAAAGACATTTACAGTCCTCTCAGCTGTGTCCACTTGGAATTGGTACCCTCGGACTCTCCCGTATTTGGTCTCTGCTTCTGGTTGTTCTGTGGGACAGCAGCACAGAATCACATCACTGCTCTGTTTGTAAGTAATTGCTGATTTGCTACTTAAATGTACAGCTTTTCTGCACTTAAACAAGTACTTTTTATA
>NW_005077828.1:0-242 GCF_000277835.1 Geospiza fortis | reverse complement strand
GAGCTGAAAAACACCAAAAAAAAAAAAATCCAAATTTTCATTTAAAAAATTCAAATTTTGCACCAAAAATCACAACTTTCATTCCAATTCTACAATCCCACCAAAAATCCCGGAATTTGGAGGAAAAAATCCCCAAATTTTGCACCAAAAATGGAGGAATTTAGGGGAAAAAATTCTTTTTTTTTTGGTGAAATTTTTTGGGGATTTCTTGGAATGGAAATTGGGATTTTTTTGGGGGGGAA
>NW_005077827.1:0-242 GCF_000277835.1 Geospiza fortis | reverse complement strand
AAAAAAAAAGGAAGATGTGAACTCCTTCCCACTGATGGGCATCTCTTGCTTTCCAGGGTAGGTATAGCAATGGGTATTGCTGCCTCCCTTCCACTCTCTGTAGTGATATTACAAAACATCCACAGTTTGTTTCCAGCATCTTTCCTTTCTGCCCAGCAGAATTAGGGAACAGTCCCTGTTTGAAAGCTATAAGAAATTCTGAGGTCATATTCCATAAATCCCTTGCCTGTTTTTTTTAAGCT
>NW_005077826.1:0-242 GCF_000277835.1 Geospiza fortis | reverse complement strand
TTCATCCCTCTGTTAATATCCTTGAGAAAGCACACAAGGGAACTAGATCAAGAAAAGGCCTCGTCCAGAAGAAGTGTAAATTAAATTATTTTATGTTAAGCTTGTCTAAGTCCAACAGTCCTCTTAAAAATCTAGCTGGAACAGTTGCAAAAGCTACTAAACCCAGCATTTGTAGGTGTATAAATCTCTAGCATACTGTCAAGATCATTGAGGATATCAGCATTACTTTTAATAGGGAAAAA
>NW_005077825.1:0-242 GCF_000277835.1 Geospiza fortis | reverse complement strand
CATCCTGCGGGAAACGGAAACCAAAGGGAAAAAACAAAATGGTGCTTTGCCCTCCGGAATTCTGAGGGGCCGCAGGGATTGAGCGAGTTATTGTGGAGCGGCACCTGAGAGTCGGTTTAGTTTGGGTATTTGGGGTATGGTTTAGCTGGGGGGTATTTAGTTAGGAATTCCATCCCAGGCAGGAGTTCCTAGAGAAGCTGTGGCTGCCTCTTGTTATAAATGACAGAATATAATATAATATA
>NW_005077824.1:0-242 GCF_000277835.1 Geospiza fortis | reverse complement strand
AGATGACACAGGGGAGGTGACACCTGGGGACACACGTAGGCGCCACGGGGCAGGTGCCTCCCGGAGGTGCCACCCAGAGGTGCCACCTGTGTCCCCTCAGAGCCGCACCTACCTGGGCATGTCCACCCTGAGGGACCTGATCTTCAAACGGCCAGCGCGCAAGTTCCAGTACCTGCACGTGCTGCTGGACCTCAGCTCCCACGAGAAGGACAAGGTGGGGACACCGGGGACACCTGGGGACA
>NW_005077823.1:0-242 GCF_000277835.1 Geospiza fortis | reverse complement strand
TGATCAGCAATAGTCAGCATGGATTCACTGTCTGACCAACCCACTTTCTCTCTATGATGAAACAACTCCCAGGCTGGATGAAGGGAAAGCAGTGGACTGAGAAGAACCCTGACTTCAGCAAGGCTTTTAATACTGTCTCCCACAACCTCCTCACAGGGTCAGGAACTGGACTGGATGAGTGGACAGTGAGCTGAACTGGGACCTGGCTGAACAGAAGATCCCAGAGGTTTGTAATCAGTGGC
>NW_005077822.1:0-242 GCF_000277835.1 Geospiza fortis | reverse complement strand
CTCCTAAAACAAACCTAATGAGAAAGCAGAGTCCTGAAGGGCAGTGAAAGGCACCAGGTGACAAAGTGCCAATTAAATACCGACATCATTTGAGAACCATATTTGACACAACTTGTGCTAATTTTGCATAATGTGACCTCTTGGAACGGGACACTCTGAAGGACAAAGCAAGGGAAGGAGGATGCACCTCAAACTGGAGTGTGCAGCTCCTGAGGGAAGGAACCATTCCCAAAAAATACACT
>NW_005077821.1:0-242 GCF_000277835.1 Geospiza fortis | reverse complement strand
CAAGTGGGCTTGCTATTACCTCTTCAATCTGCTCAAGGCAAAGTGGACCCTCAGCTAAAGAAATGGCTCTCTCCACGATATTCTGGTCTTTTTAAAAAAATCCTTCCTTAGCAACACTAAAACCACAACATGAAAGGCATGCAGGAGAAGGGGCTGTAGGTCCTTTACTGTTATTTACCTGAGTTTCTTTACACTGAGAGCTTCAGTGTATGCCTCTTCACCCACTGGTGTCTCCTGATTCA
>NW_005077820.1:0-243 GCF_000277835.1 Geospiza fortis | reverse complement strand
ATGTGCTATATTTGTTGAGTTTTACTTCAACTATTTACCATCAGCTAGTGCTAGTGTTTCACTCATTTTAATTTCTGAAAGGATTAATCAAGTATCTTTTATTGCAAGCAGTCCATAATGCCATGCCCAGGTGGTTTGTTCCCCTCCATCTTGAACAGAAGATGATTTTTGTTGGCAATTAATTCTGGATGATTTCTCAAGATAGATTTCACAGGTTTATTAAACTTTTCCATTAACTTTTTT
>NW_005077819.1:0-243 GCF_000277835.1 Geospiza fortis | reverse complement strand
TTTGGGGTCCCGCCTGTGGCACTACCTGGGACGAGCAGCAGGAGCGCGAATGGAGGAAGAGCTCACAGAAAATGGTCCAAAAAATCGGGATTTTGGGGTTTTGGGGTGGGAAAAATCGGGGTTTTGAGGGGGAAAAACCTCGGGGTTTTGAGGGCTGAAAACGGGGAGTTTGAGGTGGAAAATCGGGAATTTTTGCTGGAAAGGCTGAAATTCGGGCTGAAAGCGGTGATTTTGGGCTGAAAT
>NW_005077818.1:0-243 GCF_000277835.1 Geospiza fortis | reverse complement strand
TTGTTTTTGTTTTTTCCTGCAGCGCTCTGAGTCCTGGCATAACCTTTGCTGGCATTTCAGTGCTATCGACCTGCTCAGCAGTGCTTTCCTCTCACCCTGAGTGCTGATGCCACATTCCCCCCACTTGATGCATCAGGATCTTGATTCTTTCAGGTCTACCCTGATCTTTCCTTCTTCTCCAAGCTGAAATGTGGTTGTCAGGGTCTCAATAGCTGGAGCTTAATGGCCCCTCCTGAAAAAATT
>NW_005077817.1:0-243 GCF_000277835.1 Geospiza fortis | reverse complement strand
CCCTCTTGTCCTGCCTCAGCACTGCTGCCCACCCTCCCCTGGGCACCCCCAGCTCCGATTTCCATCGGCTGATCTTCGCCAAAGCAAAACCCGGGCTCCCAGAGCCTCTCTCCAGCTAATTCTCGCCATTTACCGGGGAAATTTTAACCGCGTGGGAAACGTCACCAAAACCATCCAAACCACATCACCCTGCGGCGCTTTTAAAGTATTTCTTTATTTTTTTTTTTTCCCCCTAGGAAAGAG
>NW_005077816.1:0-243 GCF_000277835.1 Geospiza fortis | reverse complement strand
ACCTTTTCCAGAAAGCTGAGGTTGGACATAAAGTTAGAAATTTTAAAAATTAAATAAAAGCATCATATACACATTTATTTTAACCAACTGTTTTCTACTGAGACTGGTTGTTGAAAAACAAAGTTTTGATCAAATATGTGTGCCAGCATGTTGCCTTCCAGGACCTTAGTGCCATCTTAAGCAGAATAGATAAACATAAAAAAACAGGTGAGAAATAAGTAACATCTTTAACAACTTCCCAAC
>NW_005077815.1:0-243 GCF_000277835.1 Geospiza fortis | reverse complement strand
ATGCTCATCCCTCTGGTGTGTCCACAGGACTTGCTGAGGATGTGATGTTAATCTTCGAGGAGTACCCGATCTGCAGCAGCACCGACCTGGACCGCAAGCTGCAGTCAGTGAAAGGCACGGGCCTGTTCATCAGAGATGAGAACAGGTTCATCTTCAACAAGGTTCTGGTTGGCCAAGAGGCAGAAGCTCATTTCAGTATCTACAGTGCAAGCAGCCTGCCATGTGATGTGGTCCTCTCCATCA
>NW_005077814.1:0-243 GCF_000277835.1 Geospiza fortis | reverse complement strand
ACACCTAGCTGGAGAAGAGCCATATTCTCAGCCCAATGAGCAGGCTGCAAATCTCCCAAAGGCAGTGCTTGATTATATTAAAAATGCAACAAGGAAAACACTAATTCAAGTGCCTGATAATAATACACTTGCTTTAGACTTTATAGATATAAAGCAAAGGCCTAGCAAACCACGCATAAAGTCTTGGCTTCCCTTTGCCAGAATCATTCACAGACAATTGTTCATCATCATATGGATAGTATA
>NW_005077813.1:0-243 GCF_000277835.1 Geospiza fortis | reverse complement strand
TCGAGAACAGCTCAGAACAAGACCTTACAAGACATCTGTCTGGATGATTCTAAAGAGAGATGCTACACCGATGCCTGGCCAGGCTCCCGAGTCAAGGGTTTGAAGCAATCGGCACTGGGCCTAGGAACACGCAAATCTGAGTTGCAAAGATGGACACCTGGCTTTCTGATAAGCCCCTCAAGGGACCGAGGCAAAGGACACGAGACGCACAAAAGACACACAAGGCACAACAGACAAGTGACA
>NW_005077812.1:0-243 GCF_000277835.1 Geospiza fortis | reverse complement strand
TTTTTTTCGCAAGGCATGCCATTATTTTGCCTGAAGCTGAATTCCTCATGGCAATGAAGCTTTCAACAGACTTGTTACAGTTCTGGGAAAGACCAGCCTTTATTGGGAGGCTTCTTCTGGTTTGGGGAAAGCAATTTGCTCCCCTTAGTCCTGCTGCAGAGAAGGACAGTTTTGATGGATTACTCTTCATGTAAAAGCTTCTCATTGTGACCAAGAATTTCAGGAAAAAGAATAACACAAGAG
>NW_005077811.1:0-243 GCF_000277835.1 Geospiza fortis | reverse complement strand
AATTAATGCTTATTGGCTAAACAGTTCTCTTACTCTATTGGATAAATGATTTCCTCACTTCTAACACTAATTATTTCCATGCTCAGTATTTCTCTTCTTCTGAGTCAGTGGATTGCTTGGTTCACTGGGTTGTGAGTCCAAGGTCAGAATCTGCCTGCTGAAATTGCCTTTTAGCCAGTCAGAGCTGGTTTCAGCAGAGTTGGCTTTCCTTGTGGACCATAAATTCTGCATTCTTTGTGTCCA
>NW_005077810.1:0-243 GCF_000277835.1 Geospiza fortis | reverse complement strand
TTTGTTTTCCTGCTTGCAGGAAACTTCTGAATTGCCTCACTTCTGAATTTATAATGCAAGTATATTAATTTCAGAACAAGTTAGAGCTGGAAATAAGAAACAACTAGTTTCTTTTGCAGAAACCCCCACAAGTCAAAAATCTTCAGTATAGGAAAGATCTGCTTTGACTGCACATCTTTTGAAATAATTAACATTCTGGTTCATAAATGGTTCATCTTGGGAGGATGAGAAGAAAGTGTCTTT
>NW_005077809.1:0-243 GCF_000277835.1 Geospiza fortis | reverse complement strand
CCCTTTTTCCCCATTCCCATCGTTCTCAATCCAATTTTTCCCATCCACATATTTCCCCATTTTTTCTCATCCGCATTTTTCCCATTTTTCCCATTTCTCCCATTGTTCCCATCCCGATTTTTTTCCATTTTTTCCCAATTTTCCCCAGTCCAATATTTCCCATTTTTTCCATTTTTCCAAATTCCCGTTTCTCCCTTTTTCCCATATTCCCCTTTTTCTCATATTCTTTTTTTTTTGGGGATT
>NW_005077808.1:0-243 GCF_000277835.1 Geospiza fortis | reverse complement strand
CCTGGGTGTCCTGGGGCATCTTCCTCTATCGCAGTCAGGCTCACTGCAACCCCGAGTCCAGTCCAGCTGGGGGCAATGTGGCAAAACAGAGGGACGGGAACGATGGATTTGCCTGAAAAATAGAGCACTTTAACAACAAAATAACAAACACAGAAACCACAGGATCTGAGGGGTAAGATCCAGTGATGGGGGGGTGTGGTGAACATAACAATATAGAGGGGTATTCTTAGGGCAGGGGTCCAA
>NW_005077807.1:0-243 GCF_000277835.1 Geospiza fortis | reverse complement strand
GGGATATCGGGGTGAATTTGGGGCTGCTGGAGAGGTTTTTGGGGTTCCAGAGGGGATTTGGGGGCTCAAGGGTATCAGGGTGATTTTGGGGGTCCCAGTCAGGTTTTGGGGTCTCAGGAGGGAGATTTGGGGGTTCAGGGGAGGGGACAGTTTGGGAATTTTGGGGCTCAGGGATTCCGGGGTGATTTTGGGGGTTCCAGAGGGGTTTTTGGGGTTCCAGAGGGGTTTTTGGGGGGACAGGGA
>NW_005077806.1:0-243 GCF_000277835.1 Geospiza fortis | reverse complement strand
CCTCTGCTGTGAAGAAAGGCTGAGAAAATTGACTCTGAGGAGATCTCATTACAGCATTTCCATAATTAAAGGGCATTCATATGAAAGAGGGAGATTGGCTCTTTACTAAGAGTGTAGTGACAGGACAAAAAGCAAGGGTTTTAAACTAAAAAAGGGTAAATTTAGATTAGACATAAGGAAGAAGTTATTTTACAGTGATGGTGAGATGCTTATCCTGAGAAGCTGTGGATGCTCCATCACTGG
>NW_005077805.1:0-243 GCF_000277835.1 Geospiza fortis | reverse complement strand
GGGGTCCCCCCCCATTTTGGGGACCCCCTCAAACCCCCCCAAAAAGATGGGAGTGATCCCCCAAATTTCTGAATCCTTCTGAGCCCCGTTTTCCTAATTTTAGGATTCAACCCCACAAGTTAGGGATCATCCAGACCTCCCCAGAAAATGGGATTGAACCCCCAAAATGGGGTGGGGGTCCCCAAAAAAGGAGTAGGAGTCCCCAATACGGGGTGGGGGTCCCCAAAAAGAGGAGAGAATCCC
>NW_005077804.1:0-243 GCF_000277835.1 Geospiza fortis | reverse complement strand
CCAAATCCCGATCCCGATCCCAAATCCTCTCTCACCCACGCAGGTTCCGTTCTGCCGCTGGAATCCCGGCGGGCACGGCTCTGCAACGGGGCGGGGGTGGCACCTTTGTCACCTTGGTGTCACTTGGTGTCACCTTGGTGTCACTTTTGTCACCTTTGTGGCACTTCTGTGGCACCTTTGTCCCCACCGTGTCCCCGTGTCCCACCCCTCAGTGTCCCCGTGTCCCCCGCAGTGTCCCGTCCC
>NW_005077803.1:0-243 GCF_000277835.1 Geospiza fortis | reverse complement strand
CATCCCTCCACATAAGGGGCTGATACAGGGAAAAGTCAAATCATTTGATGAACAAAGGACACTAGCCCTTACATCCACCAAATTAGATTCAAGGATAGAGAACTACTTCAAAATTATTAACTGTATCTCAGAAATCTGTAATTACCTAGCTCCTGCTGTGAAAAATTGTGCATTCCTTGTTATCGCTCTATTTTATTCCTATGGATTACCTGGAAACTTGTTGCCATCTTATTGCAAAAGTTC
>NW_005077802.1:0-243 GCF_000277835.1 Geospiza fortis | reverse complement strand
CCAAAATACGGGGAGGGGCCCCAAAAGTGTGAGGGAAAACCTAAAAAAGGGACCCCAAATTGTACAGGGACCCCAAAAGGGTGCCGGAGGACCCCAAAATTGTGAGGGACCCCAAAACACAGGAAGAGACCCCAAAAGGGTGCGGGGGGACCCCAAAAGCGCAGGGACTCTGAGGGGTGCGAGGACCCCAAAACCCCACAGAGACCCCAAAGCGCAGAGGGACCCCCCCAAAAGTGGGGAGGG
>NW_005077801.1:0-243 GCF_000277835.1 Geospiza fortis | reverse complement strand
CAGAACATTTCCAAGTAGATTGTACAGCGTGCATAGTGACGCAGGGACTGCATAAAAGGGGAAATCCTGTTTTAAATTTACTACTCTGGGTAGCCTGGAAGAGAAATTGCATGTAGAGGGTCATCTCTCAGTTCAGGTCGAGAAATATTAAAAAATTTTCTCTTTGATCTCAAGAAACCAGGCAGTGACAGAAATCAGCGCAGGGTACCTTACAGCCAGCATCAGTGTCACTTTTCCAGCCTC
>NW_005077800.1:0-243 GCF_000277835.1 Geospiza fortis | reverse complement strand
CAAAAATTACACATGTCACAAGCAAAATGCACTGGATATATTTACACACTGACACCTGACACTATTTCTAAACACACATACTGGCTAGCAGTTTGGATATCAAACATTTTTACTGCAAAAAGGATAGTACTGAAAACATAGTAAGGCAGTAAATACATCCAGGAGACTAGTTTTCAGAGATATGTTTGAGATAATGGCCATAGAAATCTGCAATAGTTATTCATGTTTTTCAGTACTAACTCA
>NW_005077799.1:0-243 GCF_000277835.1 Geospiza fortis | reverse complement strand
AAAGTTTTAAACCTACTTTACCTTTCTTCTTATCCTAACTCACAACAAGAAATGAGTGCACTAATAATTAACCAACACTAAACCCACCATAGACCCCCAGCTTGGAGCCTCTGGAATGTATTTTGTCTTTCTGCCTACCAGGGTAGGAAAAAGTACTGGGCTAGCTAGGAATACAGTAGTAGGCTACAGAGCTACGAGTTGCGGAATAAGGACTTGACAATTAAAAATTGTAAAGCAGGTATG
>NW_005077798.1:0-243 GCF_000277835.1 Geospiza fortis | reverse complement strand
TCATAGAATCCTTTAGGTTGGAAAAGAGATCTAAAATGGAGTTCAGCTGTTAATCCAGCACTGCCACGTTCATCATTAAGCCACAGGTCCAAGTGCCACATCCAACTGGTTTTTTTAAACATTTCCAGGTGTGGTGACAGCCTGTTACAATACCTGACCACTCTTTCAGTGAAGGAATTTTTCCTTATATCCAATCTCAACCTCTCCTTGTGCAACTCCACAGAATTCACAGAATCACTGGGT
>NW_005077797.1:0-243 GCF_000277835.1 Geospiza fortis | reverse complement strand
TCAAATTATTGGTGCTTAGATAAAGATAAAGGGTTTCACATTTGCTTGGCAGTTGTTAAGAGTGAAATTACTATTTGTTCTTTTCATTTTATTATTTTGTTTAACGACAGTACATATCCTTCTTAAATGAGGTAGTAATTCTATTTAGTGATTTGCTTATTTGTATTTTCTTGAATGAACTTTACATAAAATGGTGATTTATATCCAACAGTATTTTTAGTAGGATGCCTTACAAAGGATTTC
>NW_005077796.1:0-243 GCF_000277835.1 Geospiza fortis | reverse complement strand
GTCAGGGCATCCTGGGGAGGGAGCCGCCCCCCAAAAAAACTAGGGGCTCAGCGCAGAGCCCTACCACTGCGTGAGGAAAAAATTAAGGGTGGGCATCCAACATCTACACGCAGGGGAGGGGGAAAGGGCCCGCTGCCAGCCGGCCCGACTCCATCTGGGGTCTTGACACCGCTTCCCTCTGGAAGCAACTCTGCTACCAGACGTGACGTTTTTTCACCGATTTTGACTTTTCAGCCTTGCCTC
>NW_005077795.1:0-243 GCF_000277835.1 Geospiza fortis | reverse complement strand
AGTCCAGAGGAGGGTCACAGAGGTGAAGGGAGGGCAGGAGCATGTCTGTGAAAGACAGACTGAGAGAGTGAGGTTGTTCTGCCTGGAGAAGAGGAGGCTCTGGGCAGATCTCACTGTGGCCTTTCAGTACTCAAAGAGGGCTCATAGAAAAAAGTGGGACAGAATTTCTAGTAGGTCTTCTTATCATAGGATAATGACTAATGGTTTTAATCTTGAGGGTGTTGGATTCAGACTATAAAGAAG
>NW_005077794.1:0-243 GCF_000277835.1 Geospiza fortis | reverse complement strand
AGTAATTTTTGGAGGTTTAGGGTGATTTTGGGGCTGATTTAGGGTCATTTTGAGGGACTTGGGATCATTTTGGAGGCTTGGCATGAAGTTTAGGGGTGGAATTTTTACTCTTAGGCTCATTTAATGAAAACTTTTAGTAAGTTGGGATTTTGAAAACTTGACCAGCCTGAATTTTTGATAAAAACCCCACAGAGGGAGCAGATTCATCCCTTTATTTTCCAATTTTAGAGCCCAAATCCCCCC
>NW_005077793.1:0-243 GCF_000277835.1 Geospiza fortis | reverse complement strand
AAACTCACTCCCTGATTCACTGAGAAACTACTCCAGCAAATTTTAAGATTCAGAATGCAATTCAAAGTAAGTATTGCATGTATGTTAGCAGGAAGGTTAGGGCAAGCACAAAGTAATGAATCCTATCAAGTCTTGAAAGATTCGTCTTCAACACCAAAATGATTTTAAATCCAAGCATTGAGCTGCACAGCTGTTTGCTCTCAGAAGTCAAACATGCACTAGGAGGAAGGCAAGTTGAAAGTA
>NW_005077792.1:0-243 GCF_000277835.1 Geospiza fortis | reverse complement strand
TCACAGATGGCTGGCAGGAAGGAGGAACTGTCATGTGTCTGAATTCCTCTCCACCTCTGGGCCTGGATCACCAGTTACCCAGCCTTTGGAGCTGGCAGCACTGAGCCAAACTCAGCCTGAGTGGTGTGACCACACTTTGTAGGAGAGTATGGGAGTCTTCTGAGATGGCCACTGTAGATGCCTGTTCACTCTTACACATTAGAACTAAGCCAAGCAAGCAAGAATCCAGGGACACACAAGAGA
>NW_005077791.1:0-243 GCF_000277835.1 Geospiza fortis | reverse complement strand
GTTTTAAGTATCTTACTAAAAAACATCTCCATAACCATGAATCTTGTATGAGTTGTTCAGGCCACAAACTTCCTTGCTTGTAGGAAAAACCGGTTTCTTTAATTCTCAACTACTACTTGTGTAAGTCAACATAAACACCTGTGTAAACAGATCCATATAGTTCTAGGCTGAAAGAGAGGTCACCCAAGTTCTGTTACCACAGGCACAGCAGACTGTGCTGGGCAGGAAACATCCCAAGAGATT
>NW_005077790.1:0-243 GCF_000277835.1 Geospiza fortis | reverse complement strand
AAAGCAAAACAAGGAATTCATTCACAGTTTCCCGTGGTTGGGCAGGTGTTCAACCACCCCCAAGGAGAGCAGGGCCCATCATGTGGAATGGTGCCTTGAGAAGGCAAAACTCCATCACTCCAAACCTTGCAGTGCCCCCACCCTTCCTCCTTCTTTCCCCACCCTAGACAGTGAGCGTGCTGAGCAGCTGCATGGTCTGGGACACCCCTTTGATCCCTGGGGTCCCCTGCCCTGGCTGTGTCC
>NW_005077789.1:0-243 GCF_000277835.1 Geospiza fortis | reverse complement strand
ACTTGGGAAGACAAACACCATCACACTAAAAATTCCCACACACACTTTCTTCCTTCTTTCCCCCAGTTTAAATACTAAGCATGATATCATGTGGTTTGGGATATGCCATTGGTCAGTTTGGGTCACCTGTCCTATCTGCATCTACTCCGAACTTCCCATGCACCCCCAAGCTCCCTGCCAGGATGGGAGTATGGAAAACAGAAAAGGCTTTGGCTCCTGTGTAAGCTCTGCTCAGAAATAACA
>NW_005077788.1:0-243 GCF_000277835.1 Geospiza fortis | reverse complement strand
TTTGGCTTGATAAGCCCACGGCTCTCAATCCCATGGAACACCCTGCATGGATTTGGTGATCCATGGGACACCCTACAAATGCAGGGCTTTAAGCCATCCTGGAGTCTTCCAAAGGTTTCCCCCACTTCGAGGCCTCTGGCAGTCATAAGCAGTTGAATTGTGGCAAAAACTGCACCAGAAAAGCTTGGAAAAAAGGCTGAGCACAAACTCCCAAACCAGCCCCTACCCCATAATGATGGAATC
>NW_005077787.1:0-243 GCF_000277835.1 Geospiza fortis | reverse complement strand
GATTTGGGGTTTTTTTGGGGGGGGTTTCATTGGGGTTTGGGGCATTTCGGGTGGATTTGGGGCGTTTTGGGGAATTTTGTGTGTGGTTGGGGATTTTGGGGGGTTTGAGGATGTTTCAGGGCGTTTTGGGGCGTTTTGGGGTATTTTTCAGGTTTTGGGGGAGATTAAGGGTGGATTTTTGGATGTTTTGGGTGGATTTTGGGGAATTTCGGGGTTTTTTTGGGATATTTTGGGTTATTTTGG
>NW_005077786.1:0-243 GCF_000277835.1 Geospiza fortis | reverse complement strand
GAGATGGACAATGGGGGCTCCTGAAGGAGAAATTGGCTGCTAAAATCAGTCTTTTTGGGGGTCCCAAGCCTCCAAAATCGGGTAATTTGACATTTCAGAGCTGCAAACTGGGCATTCTGGGGAGCCCCACGATGTCAAAACCATTGGGGTTTGTGGGGGACCCCAGGAGGGCAAAATTGGGTCCCTGTGGAGATGCAGAAATCAGGAAAATGCTGCAAAAAATTCACCTTTTTGGGAGGATCC
>NW_005077785.1:0-243 GCF_000277835.1 Geospiza fortis | reverse complement strand
AAAAGTACAACTTACACACACTGAAATTATCAAGCTTTTGCTATAAGTTTTTCTTGCATGATTACCCGTTTCAATCTAATCCAAATCACTTATGATCAAACCTACCATGTTTAGGGGTTAGGATCTTGAGCTGACTTGTTTCTAGCAAATTGGAATAGATAGTTATTCAGAAGATCAAAACTCATCTTTGTAGTTGAAAATCAAAACTTGATCTCTTGTACTTGGCACTGGGGAGGCCACACC
>NW_005077784.1:0-243 GCF_000277835.1 Geospiza fortis | reverse complement strand
GAGGAGGAGATTGTGTCACATCAGTAGCATCACTTAATCCTTCAATACCAAACTGCTCAAATGCTTAATTATACAAATCAGGTTCAGGCCTTACATCTATTTAACAACTCCAAAATAAATTCTCTAGAAAAATGAACCTGCACTGTCACCTCTGAAAAATCCCTTGTCAAATATTTTAATAGGAGAAAGAAGCTACAGTAAGAGACCAGCATCTCACAGCTATTTTTGGTTCCTTGTGTGAAA
>NW_005077783.1:0-243 GCF_000277835.1 Geospiza fortis | reverse complement strand
TCCTAGCCACACACAAATCCACAAAGCCACACAAACAATTCCAACACCACTGATCTGATTAAATCTCAGCATCATGTATCAGAGCTGTCCAGCTGAAGAGACAAAGATGTTTGGGGTAAAGAAGGAGGGGGAACCATGATGGAAAACCATTTCAGAGGGATTCCATGTCCCTTGGAAGAGGAAATGAGGACCCTGGATGGGGGAGAAGAAACCAAGAAGTCCAAGGTCTCCTGCAGGTTAAAG
>NW_005077782.1:0-243 GCF_000277835.1 Geospiza fortis | reverse complement strand
AAAAAAAATGTAGAGCACATAAAAGTAGCATATAAAAACTTACCACACGGACTAGTTGGCTACAAGGAAATAGAAGTCAAACACAGTCATTGTCCTTTGCACTCGTACAATATGAAATATGTACAGCAGTTTATCATTAAATTCCCACACACCCACAGTTCTATTAGTGTATTCCTCTCCATCCTCAACATCCTGACCTGCAGGATGACTAGCTTATCATGTTAGACAAGGGGACACAGACAG
>NW_005077781.1:0-243 GCF_000277835.1 Geospiza fortis | reverse complement strand
CTCTGTGAAAGCTTAAATGCCAAGGAAAAGTTCTTTTCCTATAAGCAGTTTTACCAGGGACTTTGCTTCATTGCACAAACTGGCTTTTGGGTCAAAACATTTTGTATTAGCCCTTTATATTACCGAACACAACTAGCTACGTTGGTGTTTATGTGATCACCATTTTCTAATAGATTTTAACTTCAAATTCATCCCACTCTTCTGAAATTTCTTCCTAGCTGGAGAAGGGTAAAACAACAAGAA
>NW_005077780.1:0-243 GCF_000277835.1 Geospiza fortis | reverse complement strand
TAACTAATTCAACTACAGCCATGGAAATGCTATGTGGATTCTTCGTCAAATACCTCACAGCCAGAAAATTGGTGTTTCTGACTCTGCAGCTGTGGAGCAGTCACATTTGCTGATGCCTCAGGTTGGTTAGCCTAAAATGCAGAAGCCCATCTGTAACAGGGGTTAGTGCAGAGAACTGCTCTGCAGCTGGGCTCGGGAACCTTTAGCAATCCCCTCTGAAATCACAGTTGCCTTGAGTCATTG
>NW_005077779.1:0-243 GCF_000277835.1 Geospiza fortis | reverse complement strand
GCAGCCTGGGGCAGCGAGCAGGATCCAGTATTTGTATTTTTGTGTGCATTTATCAGCCCCTGAGTGCCTGCAGACCCTGGCACACTGCAACAACCGAGGCTACAGAGAGATTTGGGATCAATTAAAGGAGCTCCAAAAGCAGGAGGATGCCCAGCAGAGCTGCAGAGGGTTTTGTTCAGGTGACTCCATGATTACCTTTGCCCAGGCAGCTCAGTGGGTTTATTTATGCCCCTGTGAAGTGTG
>NW_005077778.1:0-243 GCF_000277835.1 Geospiza fortis | reverse complement strand
TAGATAGTCTTTAAGGTCCCTTCCAACACAAGCATTCTCTGATTCTGTGAGAAGTCTCAAGAGTTTACATAAAAAGTAACAAATATAACATACTTTCCTCTGGGCTTTTGTTAGTACATCTATGAAAGATATGTCATTCAGCTACATTATGCATGTGTAATGTAATACCAAGATATATTTATCCAAGACCTTCATCTCCTGTACAATCCTTCTGGTTCTGATTGTCTGATTGGCTCTGTCTCT
>NW_005077777.1:0-243 GCF_000277835.1 Geospiza fortis | reverse complement strand
TTTTTTCCATATGGAGTCGTGGGTCAGTTTGGAAATGTAGCAGCTGTTGAATCCAAAATCTGTGTTTCTGTTCATTTTAGGGATGTCTCATCTGTGGAACTGCTCATGAACAATCACCAGGGGATCAAAGCAGAAATTGATGCCCGAAATGACAGCTTCACTACGTGCATTGAGCTTGGCAAGTCTCTGCTGGCCAGGAAACACTATGCATCTGAGGAGGTACCGTGCTCCCTGCATACAGCC
>NW_005077776.1:0-243 GCF_000277835.1 Geospiza fortis | reverse complement strand
CACACACACAAGCAAAGCAGATCAGGGACTCCATTCACCACTTCTCATGGGCAGGCAGGTGTCCAGCCATTCAGAAAAACAGAGCTCCATGACAGGTATTGGTGAGGGAGGAAAACAAATGCCATTACTCCACTGCCTTTCCTTCTCTTCTTCCCCCAGCTTTCTATGCTGAAATGGTCTATCTATGTCTTATGGTGCGAGATATCCATCCCTGTGTTTGGGTCAGTTGGGATCAGCTGTCCT
>NW_005077775.1:0-243 GCF_000277835.1 Geospiza fortis | reverse complement strand
AAAAAGACAGTACCCACTAAGGTTAGAAGATAGAAAGGGAATTGAACCCATAATTAAAAGATTTTTAGAGTTAGGGTTGCTGATAGCATGCGAATCAGATTTCAACACCCCAATTTTGCCAGTGAAGAAACCTAATGGAACTTATAGATTAGTCCAGGATCTAAGAGCAGTAAATGAAATAACAAAGACACTACACCCAGTAGTTGCTAATCCTTATACACTCTTAACTAAATTAAAAGATAA
>NW_005077774.1:0-243 GCF_000277835.1 Geospiza fortis | reverse complement strand
ACGCCGAGATGGCACCACAGCCCAGGGTACAGGACCCGCACAGGCCCCTGTACCAAGGCCAAGAGGAGGCTGCAGCCCATGAGGTGCCAGAACAGGAGGCAGGCTTCTGGTTGAAGGGCTGATGTCCTTGTTCTTGTCTTCAAGGGCTGCCAGAGAGGGTAACAGAGCCATGGCCATATCCCGGATCTGCAGGGAAATGAGGACACCCCATGTGCCAGGGCCATGCCAGGGTCTTGCCGGCTT
>NW_005077773.1:0-243 GCF_000277835.1 Geospiza fortis | reverse complement strand
GACGTTTTGGGGGATTTGGGGACATTTGAGGGTTCGGGGACTTTGGGGATGTTTGGGGAAATTTGGGGGATTTGGGGACACTGAGGGGATTTGAGGGATTTGGGGACATCGGGCAGATTTGGGAACATTTGGGGACATCGAAGACATCGGTAACAGTGAGGACATTTGGGGTCACAGGGGAATCACACAGGGTTACAGGTGACACACAGGTGACACGGGAGTGACACAGGTGACACACAGGGG
>NW_005077772.1:0-243 GCF_000277835.1 Geospiza fortis | reverse complement strand
TGTCAATAAGAATACTGAGACTACTTAACAGGGTTGATGCTCTCAGCTGCCTTCCGCTTTCATACTACTTCATACTGTTTGTGACCTAATGACCTCGTTTCAACATCTGCATTTTGCTGTGGTTTGCTAAAAACTGGCATATGCTGCCAACTAAGAACTTGTGTGTTGGGATTTCAAAGGCTTTGATCGGTTCCTTTCTGAGATTGCCACATACTCGACTTTCACATTCACAAAGACTTCATC
>NW_005077771.1:0-243 GCF_000277835.1 Geospiza fortis | reverse complement strand
CTCCCGTGACCCCAAACCCCGTTTTCCAGGGGGGCCGGCACGGGAGGGCTGGGCCTGGCCGTGGAAGGTCCCTCGGAAGCCAAAATGTCCTGCACGGACAACAAGGACGGCAGCTGCTCCGTGGAGTACGTCCCCTACGAGCCCGGCACCTACAGCCTCAACGTCACCTACGGCGGCCACCAGGTCCCCGGTGAGCCCCAGGGAATTTTTGGGAACTTTTGGGGGAATTTTTGGGGATTTATT
>NW_005077770.1:0-243 GCF_000277835.1 Geospiza fortis | reverse complement strand
CAAGAGACTCCTGGAATGCATGGAGCATAACTTCTTGACCCAGATAATAGAAAGCCCAACAAGAAGAGATGTGTTACTGGATCTGTTGGTCACCAACACAAGTGAGCTTATTGGGATGTCAAAATTTGAAGAAGCCTGGGCTGCAATGATCTTGCAGTTATCTTGCACTGGTGGAGTTCACAGTCCTGAGAAATATGGGTCAGATAAGGAGTAGGATTAGGCTCCTGAACTTTAGGAAAGCAG
>NW_005077769.1:0-243 GCF_000277835.1 Geospiza fortis | reverse complement strand
AACTGGTATAATGTATTACTGTAATGCCTAACAAAAGACTATAAGGCCAGATGGGAACCACCCAAGGGTACTGAGGGACTGGGTGGAAGTGCTCATCAAGCCATTTTCCATGATTTACCAGCAGTCCTGGTAAATCCCAGGGAGATCCCAGTTGACTGGAAGGACCTAATGTCCATCTACAAGAAGGACTGTAAGGAGGATCCAAGGAGCTATGGGCCTGTCATCCTGACCTCAGTGCCAGGG
>NW_005077768.1:0-243 GCF_000277835.1 Geospiza fortis | reverse complement strand
AGGGTGGCACACATGGCACGGGTGGCAAAGGTTGGGACACACCTGGGACCCCCCCAAGTGGCGCCACCCAAATAGGGGACCCCAAACGCGGCCCCTTCCCAGAAGAGAGACCCTCCCCAGGTGTGGGGCGTCCCCCAAACGCCGGATATTGCCCTCGACAAACGCGGGACCCCTTCCCTACGGGGGGCACCCCAAATGGGGGAGGACCCCCCAAAATTGGGACCCCCTTCAGGTGTGGGACGT
>NW_005077767.1:0-243 GCF_000277835.1 Geospiza fortis | reverse complement strand
CTGGCAGACCTGGAAGGAGTTTGAGATCCGCCACGGCAACGAGGACACCATCCGGGAGATGCTGCGGATCAAGCGCAGCGTCCAGGCCACCTACAACACGCAGGTGAACTTCATGGCCTCGCAGATGCTCAAGGTGTCGGGCAGCGCCACCGGCACAGGTACGGAAATGCCGGGGGGGCACGGGGGGCACAGGTGTGGCACTGCCAGGAGGGGTTTGGGGGGCACAGGTGAGATTGGTACAGG
>NW_005077766.1:0-243 GCF_000277835.1 Geospiza fortis | reverse complement strand
AACAACTTAATTTATTACATATAACTATAAACATACAGCCCATCTAGAAATACAAAAGTATCAATTCCCTCTCTAAATTGGCCTGTACCAAGAACTCATAGAATCAATACACAGCATGAACAGAATTATACAACTATACCACTCCATACTTGTTGAAATATAACTAAATACATCTATACACAAATATCTAGAAATACATATATAAAAATACACAGATGTCAATATATTTTAAATATTACATAT
>NW_005077765.1:0-243 GCF_000277835.1 Geospiza fortis | reverse complement strand
TCACACCTCTTCTGTTGCCATGGAGACGTGACTCCGCCCCCTCCCCGGTTGCCATGACGACGGACCATCCCATCCCCTCCATGCCCGTTGCCATGGGGACAGGAGTCAGGATTCCACCCCTCCCTCGGTTGCCATGGAGATGGACCCGACCCCATCCAACCTCGTTGCCATGGAGACGGGATCCCCCCCCATTACCTTCATCCCCGTTACCATGGAAACCGACCCCTCCCATCTCCTGTTTCC
>NW_005077764.1:0-243 GCF_000277835.1 Geospiza fortis | reverse complement strand
GTCTCCCTGGAATAATTAAAGGAATGATTAAAGGACAACCCTTCCCTCCCCAGCACTTTGATTTCATCCATTTCTTATCCAAAACACCAGGAATCTTCCCCTGGATCAGCTCAAATATCCCTTTCCCATGCCACAAGGAGCTCCTGCTCTCCCAAAGAACCCAGGGAACAAAATTAGAAACCAGGGAGAAAAACCAACCGAGGGAAAGGATCCTCCAGCCCCAAATTAATCCCTGAATTCTGC
>NW_005077763.1:0-243 GCF_000277835.1 Geospiza fortis | reverse complement strand
TTTTTAAAAATCTTTTCTTTTTGATATAAATATTTTGATATAAATTTTAAATAAAATTTAAATAAAATTCAGCAATAATCAATAATATATTTTAAATATAATTTCTGTGTGATTTAAAATATAATCTTGATGTAATTTTAATATTAATACAACTGCAATATGTTTGAAATTTAATTTTCAATATAGTTCTGTATTTTTGCATAATTCTAAATGTATTTTAAATAAAATTTCAACTATAACTTT
>NW_005077762.1:0-243 GCF_000277835.1 Geospiza fortis | reverse complement strand
AGAGCCAATCAAATGTCAGTGCTACTGACTCAGTGGAAGGCAAAAGTAAAAAGTGGGAAAACACGCAAGACATTCTAAATCCATAAAAATGCCTCAGTTGCTGTATGCATAGGAGACATCACAATACCCTAAAATCCACACTGGCTTCAGACATGAACAGAAAAAGTAGAGAACCAAATGATAATAGTGTAATAAATTCAAGCCTGACCTGAGCTGTCCTAAAGTTGCTCAAGGATCTTCAGA
>NW_005077761.1:0-243 GCF_000277835.1 Geospiza fortis | reverse complement strand
TAAACTTTTAAGATTTTAACACAGGTGATTGGGGTTTTTCACACCAGGGACCCCTCACAGCCCCACGGGTCCCGGCCCCGCTGAGGCTGACAGCTTCCCTCCCAAAACGCTGCATTCAGTTCTCAGCCAGCACTAAGAAATCCAAGAACAAAACAAAGCTGATGACAGAATCTTGCAAAATCCCACCCAAGAACATTTTCTTATAAAATCACAAGTATTAACAGAAGCTGAGAAAGTCAACAA
>NW_005077760.1:0-243 GCF_000277835.1 Geospiza fortis | reverse complement strand
GGAGAGGGCCCACCAGAGCCTAAAAAAGGTCCTTCACCAACAACAAGAGGCTATGAAGGTGGAGTCCCCTCAAGTCCGGCTGTCCAAAGCGCTGTTCACTCTGAATTTTTTAAACTGTACCTATGAAAACCTTAACCCACCCATCATAAGGCACTTTAAAGAGAACAGTCAGCACAACCTGAAATCCCGGCCACCTGTCCTCATAAAAGACCCTGAGACTTGGAAAACGGAGGGGCCCTATGA
>NW_005077759.1:0-243 GCF_000277835.1 Geospiza fortis | reverse complement strand
AGAGAGCTCTGCTGGCTACCAGGAGCTCGCATTCATGGTGTCACTGAGAGGCTGTCGAGGCTGGTGAACCCTACAGATTATCACCTGCTCCTACTCTTCTCTGTAGTGTCAGATAAGGCAACTTAGAACCCTCCCAGGAGTCTATTATGTCTGTAGGAGCGAGGCTAAAAGGATGGGGAGCACAGGTGATGGTCGCCTCTATTGGTGTCCGGTCTGAGGAAGGGGTCCAGGAAGGAGGAGACG
>NW_005077758.1:0-243 GCF_000277835.1 Geospiza fortis | reverse complement strand
AGTGTGTGCCTGCTGTGTGACACTGCCCAGTGACACCACTGGCTGTGACCCCAGCCCAGGGCTGTGACACCCAGCCTGCTCTCTGCAGCACTGAGCCACGTTACTCTGCCCCAAACCAGCTTTGCTCTCCATTTCCAAAGGCTTTAATCTTCTGATGAGTTTTGAGCTTGAGGATTCATTTCTTCGGGCACAGGCAGAGGAGAAGTAGCACCCTGAAAAATGAACATGTTATGAAGGTGTCTG
>NW_005077757.1:0-243 GCF_000277835.1 Geospiza fortis | reverse complement strand
AAAAAAAAAAAAACACTAAAAAAAATCCCCAAAAACTCAGCAAGAATCGCCCAAAATCTCAGAATCTGCCCCCAAAATCCCCGAAATTCCCCAAAGTGCCCCAAAGCGCCCCAAAGCGCCCCGAGCCCCTCACTTGTTGAGCCAGATGACGGCGTTCAGGTCCAGGTGGTTCGTGGGCTCGTCCAGCATCAGCAGCGTCGGCTCCAGGAACAGAGCCCTGGGGGGAGGGCACAGCTGGGGGCA
>NW_005077755.1:0-243 GCF_000277835.1 Geospiza fortis | reverse complement strand
CAAAATGAATCGCATTATCTCAGACAATTTTCCGCATTTCATCTGGAAAATTACCCAAGGGCAAGTCACTTCTACAGGCTATATCAAGGTGAAATTACACCAACAGTCTGATTCACTTAGGCTATCACAAACTTCTTGGTGCCTGTATACAGGAGAGGTTGAGGCACTAATTGCATCTGGTCAGTCATAAGCCGTCTCATTGACTACCTGGCACCTTACTTTGATTTCTTCTCCTCTGATCTC
>NW_005077754.1:0-243 GCF_000277835.1 Geospiza fortis | reverse complement strand
AGTTTATAATTGAAAAATTGGACTTCTCATAATACAGATGCTGGATTTGAAATTGTGCAAACTTGGAACCAAATTGGATTTAACTGCCTAAGAACAAAAGCTGAGAAAGAAAAGGTTTTTTAAATCCAAAGGGATAAGGCAGCTTTTTTGTGCTTTGCTGAAGTGTGTGGGATTTTCTGAAATCTTTGTAAATACTTTTGTAGCAAATGGTAGAACAGAGAGCACGACCAAACTCTGTTGTCT
>NW_005077753.1:0-243 GCF_000277835.1 Geospiza fortis | reverse complement strand
CTGTGTCCCAGTGCCACCCCAATGTCCCGATGTCCCCACGTCACCTTGGGGAACTCCCTGAGGACTCTCCATGAACATCCGTGTCACTGCCACCCCCATGTCCCCCCGTGTCCCAGTGCCACCCTGATGTCCCGGTGTCCCCCGGATGTCCCCATGTCACCTCGGGGAAGTTCCATGAACACCCGTGTCACTGTAACTGCCCCGCCACCCCCATGTCCCCGATATCCCCGTGTCCCGCCATGT
>NW_005077752.1:0-243 GCF_000277835.1 Geospiza fortis | reverse complement strand
GGTATGGAGTCTCAAAAACATCAGGTACTGATGTCATTGCAATCCCCCAAATCATTGCTGGGATCCAAGGACGGATGGGGTAGGAAGTTTCAAAAGCACTGGGTACTGAAGTTATTGCAATCCCTCAAATCACTTCTGGGATCCAAAGAGGGATGGGGTAAGAAGTCTCAAAAACTGATGTCATTGCAATTCCCCAGATCACTGCTGGGATCCAAGGAGAGATGGGGTATGAAGCTCAAAAGC
>NW_005077751.1:0-243 GCF_000277835.1 Geospiza fortis | reverse complement strand
GGGCACATCTCCTGTGAAGACAGGCTGTGAGAGCTGGGGTTCACCCTCGACAAGGGAAGGTTCTGGGGAGATCTTAATGTGACCGTGGTCATTCTGTACAAAAAGGGGATTTATAAGAAAGATGGAGAAAGACTTTACTAGGGCCTGTAGTAACAGGACAAGGGGGAAACAGTTTTTAACTGAATGGGAGCAAATTTAGACTGGATATAAGGAAGCAATTCTTTACTCTGAGTGTGGTGAGAC
>NW_005077750.1:0-243 GCF_000277835.1 Geospiza fortis | reverse complement strand
CTGGTGAGAGTATCCAGCGGTGGGAGTAGGGGGCGAGCGAGTGGAGTGTGAGTGAGACGGGGCCAGCGGCTCAGACCCTCGGAGCAGGTGGGGACCTCCCAGTACCGCGGTTCCGGACACCCGCGAGGGGCCGGCCGGGAATGGGGGGAATCAAGTTGGATTGGTGGCTGAGGCACCTCCTAAGGGGTAGAGAGGGCCCCTCTCCGGGCATGCGGGGGAAATAGTGTGTGAGTGGCACGCACC
>NW_005077749.1:0-243 GCF_000277835.1 Geospiza fortis | reverse complement strand
CAACTGCTCTGTGCCCATGGCAACCCCAGGAGCATCCTCGGAGCCTCCCCCGGGCTTTGACTCCGAGTTTTGGCTCCACCTCATGGGCCCTTCCGGGGTGGGAGGATTTGAGATTTAATTCTGGAATATTCGGTGTATAAAACTCCCTGTAAAGAGCCTCGTGTCCAGGGCCAAAGGGCAAATTTAATGATGGATTTATATTATTTAATAATATTATTATAAAAATAAAATTATTATTAATTT
>NW_005077748.1:0-244 GCF_000277835.1 Geospiza fortis | reverse complement strand
TGCCTCCCCCTTTCTCCAGTTTCCAAACAGAAAACAATCCCCGGCCCGAGGAACCTGTGCTGGGCCTGGCGGAAGGAGTTAAACTAGCAGCGAAGAGCGAGATAAGGAGGCAGCTCGCTGCACCATCGCTTTCGAGTCCTGCGTTAAAATAATAAGAAAAAAAAGGGAAAAAATAATCTAAATAAACATTACATTAAAATAAATAATAAACAAATAAAAATACAATTCCTGTCTCCCTGTCCTG
>NW_005077747.1:0-244 GCF_000277835.1 Geospiza fortis | reverse complement strand
CCCCAAATTTTCCCCCAATTTACTCCCAAACTATCCCTGAATCATTCTCCATTTTCCCCCAAATTTTCCCTGAATTTTTCCCCAAATTCCCCTCATTCTTCCACAAATTTCCCCATACTTTCCCCCATATTTTCCCCTGTATTTCCCCCAAACTCACCCCATATTTTCCCCCAAATTTCCCCCATATTTCCCCCCAAATCTTCCCTGAATTTTCCCTAAATTCCCCTCATTCTTCCACAAATTT
>NW_005077746.1:0-244 GCF_000277835.1 Geospiza fortis | reverse complement strand
ACCATCCCTGGAAGCATTCAAAAAGCATATGTGGAAGCAGCACTTGCTGATACAGTTTAGTGTGAACACGGCACTGTTGGGTTGACGGATGGACTCAGTCTTAGACCTAATGATTCTATAATTCTATACAAGGCATGATGATGAAACAAAAACAGCATTCCAGCTTTTGTTTTGGAGACACACAAGGTCTAAACAAGAGGAGGAGGCTGAGCAGAGGCCTCATTGCAGTCTTCAACATCCTCGT
>NW_005077745.1:0-244 GCF_000277835.1 Geospiza fortis | reverse complement strand
CTGACCTGATCTCCTTTTCTGTGATAAGATGACCACTTAGGGGATGGGTGAAAGGCTGTGGATGTGCCCACCTGCACTTCAGGAAAGCCTCTCCCACCATGTCCCACAGCATCTCCTGCAGGAACTGGCTGCTCATGGCTTGGCTGGGGCTCTGTTGGATGGGTGGGAAACTGTTGGCACGGCCGGGCCCAGAGGCTGCTGGTGAATGGAATTGCACCCAGCAGCGCTGCCCAGGGCTCAGTGC
>NW_005077744.1:0-244 GCF_000277835.1 Geospiza fortis | reverse complement strand
ATATAAGTATATCCTTCTGGGAGGACATAATGTAGCAGCAAGGGAATATCTTCAGATTTGTAACACCAAAGATGTCATTTCTGCAAAGCAAATTTTGTGAGTGAAGGGGATGTTGAAGGCACATATCCAATCCCTTTGTCTGATATATGTAGTCAGACTCAGCAGTCCAAAATCAACAGACTGCATTAAACCCAAAAAAAAACAGTCAGGAGAACAAAAGTATAATCTCTGGAGTTAAACCTAA
>NW_005077743.1:0-244 GCF_000277835.1 Geospiza fortis | reverse complement strand
CACCCCAGCAGTGGGCAGGGAGCCCTGGGGAGGCACTGCTGTGTCCTGGGTGTCCCCAGCAGGGGCTGGGGGTCCCCTGGGTGTCACCTGGGGTGTCACCTGGGGTGGCCTCACCTGAAGACGGCGCGGTGGGTCTGCTCCCGCTCCTCGCCGTTCACCATGCAGGAGAACAGCCCGAAGGACTCTGTGCCTGTGGGGACAGCAATGCCAGGGACACGGGGGACAGCTGCCACCCACATGGGAC
>NW_005077742.1:0-244 GCF_000277835.1 Geospiza fortis | reverse complement strand
TGCCTCCCAACCCGGCGCTTGCTGCCCGCCCCGGGCGCTGCGGGGCCGGGATCCGGGGATTTTTGGGTTTTTCCCGAAATCGCCGTTTCTGGCCCCAGAACGCCATCATGTTCGGCAAAAAGCGGCACACGGACGTGCAGTTCTACACCGAGGTGGGCGAGATCACCACGGACCTGGGCAAGCACCAGCACATGCACGACCGCGACGACCTCTACGCCGAGCAGGTTTGGGCTCAGTTCCCGCG
>NW_005077741.1:0-244 GCF_000277835.1 Geospiza fortis | reverse complement strand
TTACCTGGCTGGGGGCCTGTGATGACAGGTGTGTACCATCCTGTTTTCTCCAAGATCTCCAGCTCACTCAGCTATTCTCACTGGTGTGGAGGAATCAGACTGCGTTCCTTCAAAAATTTGTTGCATATGATCTGACTGATGTTTCCTTTAATACAGTAGTCCTTCCTACCCCCTTTATATGACTGCACAAGGAAAATAGGACAGAAAAAAGGAAATAAAAATTTATTTCAACATCTACAAAGCA
>NW_005077740.1:0-244 GCF_000277835.1 Geospiza fortis | reverse complement strand
TCCAACATGAGTCCTTTCCATGGGCTGTAGTTCTCCACAAACTGTCTCAGTGTGGGTCTCTCCCATGAGGTGCAGTCCCTGAGGAACAGGCTGCTGCTATCCTGTGAGTTCAGGTCTGCAAGCGTCCACAGGTCCTTTCAGGACTACATGGGGACCTAGCCTCCTTCAGGCACCCACATGCTCCAGTGTAGGGTCTACGGCTGGATGGTCTAGAGGTGATTTCTGCTCCACCATGGATCTCCAT
>NW_005077739.1:0-244 GCF_000277835.1 Geospiza fortis | reverse complement strand
CAGGGCACTGGGACTTATTCCGGTGCACAAGACACAGGTGATTCAAAAATCTGGCTAGTTCCACACATGTTCTCTTTCCAAACCTGGTGACAATCTCTAAAGTTTCAGCTTTTTAAGATTTGCCTCTGAAGCCATCAGCTGTCTCTCCCTTCTACTCATTTGCTAAGCCATGAAATTCTCCTGAGCAAATGGCCAAATTGCACCTCTATCAATGTAGCAGAGAACACAGCCAGGCTGACAGACA
>NW_005077738.1:0-244 GCF_000277835.1 Geospiza fortis | reverse complement strand
CCACACCTTATTTTGGATCAAGACTGCTGTTCTGCAGCACAGCTACAAGGCTCAATACAGCTTTATTTGCCCAGGGTTAATTCACTATGCACAAGCAAATCCTCTAATGTGTTGAACTCACAGTCCTCAGATACAAGTCCCCCATCTCCCTTCTCTATCATCTTCTGATTCCTTGAATACTAGCACTCCTTATTACAATAAATCAAGTTACTGAAGCAGGAAATCAGATGGCAACAACACACCT
>NW_005077737.1:0-244 GCF_000277835.1 Geospiza fortis | reverse complement strand
GCAGGACTTGTTCTGTGACTGCAACATCCTGGTGGAGGGCAAGGTCTTCAAAGCCCATCGCAATGTGCTCTTTGCCAGCAGTGGCTACTTCAAAATGCTCCTTTCGCAGAGCTCGAAGGAGACGAGTCAGCCAACAATAGCCACGTTTGAGGTCTTCTCTCCAGAGACGTTCATGGTCATCCTGGACTTTGTGTATTCAGGGATATTGTCTTTAACGGGTCAGAATGTGATCGAAGTCATGTCA
>NW_005077736.1:0-244 GCF_000277835.1 Geospiza fortis | reverse complement strand
TGTCAGCTGTCCTTTGTTCTTGCTGCACCAGCCTCCTTGCTGGGATCAGCAGAGGGTCTTTGGTGAGCTTTTGTGGAGATGGAGCCATGTTTCCCTCTCCATAGTCCTTAAGGAGCTGGAGTGACTAGGGCTGGAGAAGAGTTGGCAAGGGGGCTTGTGCTAGGGGAAGGCAACTTGGGAAGGTAGGTTTGCCAGAGTGAGAAAGGGCTTGTTTCAGTTTGGGAAAGAGAAGATGTTGGGTGCT
>NW_005077735.1:0-244 GCF_000277835.1 Geospiza fortis | reverse complement strand
TCATTAAGCACTATTAATTCTCTCTCAACAGGACTGCACATGGTGCACTGCTGGAGCACAGCCCTGGCACAAGCAGTGGTGGTATGGAGGTCTTGGGGGAAAAGGCTGTGCAGGTTGGGCTTGCTGAGCCCCCTGATCTCTGTGCTGCAGCTCTGACAGCAACTGCAGGGCTACAACAACCCCAGACTCCATGAGCTCCTGCCCAATTCACTCTGGAGAGAGCAACAGGACTTGGAAAGAATGT
>NW_005077734.1:0-244 GCF_000277835.1 Geospiza fortis | reverse complement strand
ACTGAGCCCAGTTTGTGGCCATTACTGGGACCAGTTTGCAGCTGTTACTGGGCTCAGTTTGCAGCTGTTACTGGCCCCAGTTCGAGGCCCTTCCTGGGCCCAGTTTCCGACCCTTCCGGGGCCCAATGTGCTGCCCTTCCTGGCCCCAGTTTGAGGCCCCTACTGCGCCCAGTCTGAGGCCCCGCTGGGCCCATTCTGTGTGACCGTTACCGGCCCCAGTTCGAGGCCCTTAGCGGCCCCAGTT
>NW_005077733.1:0-244 GCF_000277835.1 Geospiza fortis | reverse complement strand
GCAGTGCAAACAGGGTTTTTTTCAAGGGTGAGCTACTGAATGATGGCCACAAGTTACTTGGGTGAGAAGATATGGGTCCTTCCCAGCCATCGAATGTCATAGTTAAATGTCTATAATTGCATGGAGAGAAATGAGCAATTGGCAGCCAAGCAGGAAGCTCTGGACACGATTTATTGTGTACCAGGGATGTTTCTCTGGACCTCTTAGAGCCATGCACACAATTCCTGCTCCCCTGGTTTAGCAG
>NW_005077732.1:0-244 GCF_000277835.1 Geospiza fortis | reverse complement strand
AATGACCTTTTGGGTTCCAGGTTTGCTTTCATGCTCTGTTACATTGTGTAATGCCAAGGAGTGCAGACAAAGGGTTTTAACTGCAAAAATAACCACTCTCACACAGTCTAACAGTGGCAGTTTTCTAGAGAATTCCTCCAAGTCTTACCTTGATAAACGCTCAAGTTTCTCTCGGTGACCCATATAGTAGCTCTGAATCAGAGGGTAATTGTAGAAAGGTCTGGACAAATGCATGTGATCATCT
>NW_005077731.1:0-244 GCF_000277835.1 Geospiza fortis | reverse complement strand
AGTTTCCAGAAGTTAACACACACACTATCACTCTAGATGCTTTTTGGGACACAGTTGGGACAAGAATATACACTCTCTAAACTAATGAAGATTTTTCTGTTTCTCGGTTTTCACCTCTTTTTCATTCTATAACCAAAGCGGTCAAAAAAACACATATAAAGAGCTCAATTTCTTTGCAATCTACCCCTGCTGAGGGCATTCTGACCTTATCTCTTCCACCAGAGACTCTCTCTTCAAATGCTAA
>NW_005077730.1:0-244 GCF_000277835.1 Geospiza fortis | reverse complement strand
CATCGTCCACAACGTCCAGGACATCCCGGCGGTCACTCGGGGCGGTCACTCGGGGCGGTCACTCGGCTCCGGACACGGCTCCGGCCACGCCGCACGATGGACAATAAAGGTGTGGCCAAGCGGTCATTTGGTCATTTGGTCATTTGGAAGGGTCAGTGGGAGTGGTCAGTTGTTATCAGGGTGGACAAAGGGCGGTCAAGGGGTCACTGGGGGTGGTCAAGGGGTCAGTGGCCATTGGTCATCA
>NW_005077729.1:0-244 GCF_000277835.1 Geospiza fortis | reverse complement strand
GTAAACCCCTGTGCTCTCCTTTCTGCAGCCAAAATGTAATAACACAGCTCAGCAGAGCTGTGAATTGCTTCCATTCATCCTCATCAACTTCACACACTGGAATTCATCATTCCAAAGTCTACCTTTCAGGACAGTCAGTCACCAGCCAGGCTAGTTAGGGTAATACCCAAGGATTAAAAACAATACTGTAGTGATTTCTGCAGCACTAAGGAATCCCCTGTAAAATTAACACTGTATTTCAGGT
>NW_005077728.1:0-244 GCF_000277835.1 Geospiza fortis | reverse complement strand
AGTAATTTGGCATGTCTAGGGACAGGAAATGCAGGCCCAATAATGAAAGGAGATGTGAAGATGAGATTTTGAAAGGTTGTAACTTTAATGCAAAGACATTTTTTGTGTAGAAAGTGCTGAATTGTGTTCTGTTACATCTGCTCTGCCTAATCCTCAGAGAAATCTGTTCTACCAGCAGCTCCTCACAGTCCTGTTGTCTTTGTGAGGAGAACGTGATTTAAAGCACCTGGAACAGGTTGAGTGT
>NW_005077727.1:0-244 GCF_000277835.1 Geospiza fortis | reverse complement strand
GGCTCATGATTTGATCATTTATAACACATTCCAAACCAGGACAACATCACTGAAGGTCCTTCTTGGTCCTGAAGCAGGAAACAGCTGAAGAAGGTTAATAGGGACATCACACTATGATGATGACAAAAGCATCTTTGATTATTTGCTTCCGTATGTTTCCAGACACAGGTGTGTCTCGGTTATGAGCATGAGGAAACCTCAGAGCAAAACCATGCACTTAGGAATTAATCAGATAATGCACATA
>NW_005077726.1:0-244 GCF_000277835.1 Geospiza fortis | reverse complement strand
TTTCCCACTGCCCATTATCCCATTTCCATTTCCTATTATCCCATTTCACGCTGTCCATTAGCCCATTTCCATTATCCCATTTATATTTCCCATTTCCCATTGTCCATTACCACATTTCCCATTATCCCAGTTCCATTTCCCATTGTCCATCATCCCATTTCCCATTATCCATTATCTCATTTCCATTTCCCATTATCTCATCTCTCATTTCCCATTGTCCATTTTCCCATTCCCATTTCCCATT
>NW_005077725.1:0-244 GCF_000277835.1 Geospiza fortis | reverse complement strand
AACTCCTACAGAAGCAGATTACCAGATTACCCCAAACACAAGCCAGAACATTGATTTTTCCTTGCATGATTATAATGCTTTCTATACCCAAAACACGACATCTTTACAGAGCCCCCTCCAGAAGTGGGATTCGTCATGCAAGACAATGGGGGAAGGAGACAGGCCACTACTTGCAATTAACAACCTCCAGTATGTTTTAGTTCGGGCTGATTGTTTCCTAAGCAGTTTTTCTATTGGATGTGGT
>NW_005077724.1:0-244 GCF_000277835.1 Geospiza fortis | reverse complement strand
TTTGGGCAATTTTGGGTGGATTTTGGGCAATTTTGGGTGGATTTTGGGGCATTTGGGGCGGATTTTGGGGCATTTCAGGGAGATTTTCGGGGTTTTTGGGGGGGATTGTGGGAGGATTTTGGGGTATTTTTGGAGGAATTTCGGAAATTTTGGGCGGAATCGGGGAAATTTGGGGCGGATTTTCAACGATTTTGGATGGGTTTTGGGGCATTTTGGGCGGATTTTCGGGGTTTTTTGGGACGTT
>NW_005077723.1:0-244 GCF_000277835.1 Geospiza fortis | reverse complement strand
CGGGAACCGGTCACAATACAAACTCACAGACTGGGGAAAAATAAAGATAGCTTGTGCCGACTGGGAACCTGCAGCTTCCGTGCACGCCTTTCCGGTGAGAGTCACGGGAGCGCAAGGAAATCAACAAAGAACTTATACCCCGATAAATATTAAAGAAATTCAAACGATCGTTAAAGCTATTTCAGAAAAAGGATTCAACTCAGGGGTAGTTTCCACTCTCGTGGACGGCCTTTTTAGCAATGAC
>NW_005077722.1:0-244 GCF_000277835.1 Geospiza fortis | reverse complement strand
GGTGGAGGGGACTGTCAGGCTGAATGGCTGTGAGTTTGTGTTCTTCTCACTGGGGCATCAGAAATGCCCCCAATCCCTTTTCCCAGGCTGTTCCATGTGCCTGTGGTCAGGCTGTGGCAGCACAGGCAGACGCAGCTCTCAGCACTCCCTGCTCCAAACACAACTCTGGCCTCCATTGCAATCTGTCTCTGCTGGGAGGTTTTCTCCTAGAGAAATCAAAGAATTGCTCATGGCAATTTGGAGA
>NW_005077721.1:0-244 GCF_000277835.1 Geospiza fortis | reverse complement strand
AGGGGACACGATGCCACCAGGACACTCAGCAGGGGACAGTGTTGCCACACCTGTGGGGACGCTGCCATCAGGACGCCTCTGGTGACACCGAGCATGGGGCCACATGACCCCGTGGGTGACACTGACCCTTGCCCTTTCCCCAGCCTGTCTCAAGGGCTGCTTGGGGTCCCCAGAGCACGATGGCCTTGGGACACCCTGGGAACTGTCACTCACTTCTAGGCCACTTGTCACCAGCTGAACAAGT
>NW_005077720.1:0-244 GCF_000277835.1 Geospiza fortis | reverse complement strand
TCATGAAGTTCAACAAGGCCAAGCGCAAGATCCTGCACTTGGGTCAATTCCAGGCACAAATACAGGCAGGGGACCAAGTGGAATGAGAGCAGTCCTAAGCAGAAAGACTTGGAGGTGTTGGCTGACATGCCCTTGCAGCCCACAAAGCCAACTTTGTATGGGCTCCACCAAAAGCAGAATGGCCATCAGGTCGAGGATGGTGATTCTCTCCCTCTATTCTGCTCTTGTCTGACTGCACCTGGAG
>NW_005077719.1:0-244 GCF_000277835.1 Geospiza fortis | reverse complement strand
AGGATCACCAAGTGACTGCCCGTGTCAGCTAGCACACCAACGTGGGGCCCCTCCCCACTGGAAGGAACCCATCGGACAGGCTGTCCCCTGGGCAGGAGTGCCTCATAGTGGTGAAGCTTTTGGTTGTGTCAGTGCCTCTGTGTGAGCACGCTGTGTTTTTGCCAGTGGTGCTCCCAGGGGGAGAAGAGAAAATCCTCCCCCAGGTTCCCGGGAGGACCTCTTCTGGAACCAGAGACCTTCCTTG
>NW_005077718.1:0-244 GCF_000277835.1 Geospiza fortis | reverse complement strand
GGGATGGATTGGGATTGATGGGATCAGCGAGATGGGATGGGATGGGACGGGATGGGAGGAGATGGGACCCCGGCAGAGCCAACCCACGCGCCACCACCCCTCGGTGACCCAGCAGGGCCCGTCTCACCCCAGCGTCCCCGCAGCCTGGGCCGAGGAGGATTTGGTGCTTTTCCGAGCCAGGGTGCCCGTGCGGGACAGCTGCGTGCTGGTGTCCTGCGGCACGGGGACACGGGGACACGGGGAC
>NW_005077717.1:0-244 GCF_000277835.1 Geospiza fortis | reverse complement strand
GTGTCTCCCAGTACTGCACTAAGCAGCACAACTCCCATCTGTCACAAAAAAGGGTTTGTTCTCTTGTCCCAACAGCAAAATTGCATGTACAGTGTCATGCTTCACATGCACAGTTCTGCCAGGTGTTTGCTGGGGGAGGCAGGAGCAGAGTGGATTTTGTTCTTTTTGGTGAGGGCTCTGTTTGGTGCCCTTTGCCCCATGCACACCAATTCCAGACAGGGCAGTGAGATCCAAGCCTGCCTGG
>NW_005077716.1:0-244 GCF_000277835.1 Geospiza fortis | reverse complement strand
TTTTTTTTTTCCAAGATGAGTTGGTATTTTTATCCTAACACCGCTAATACCAATAAAATAGATTTACAGGTGGTATTGCAAATCATGTTTTTAGCAGGTTTTGGCAGCACATCTTCCCAGAGCTCTCGCACCAGACCACAAGATCTTCTTGAAAATTACATGAAATTCATAGGAAAGTGACCACATTAATATGGTTCCTAAATCCAAGAGTAATGATTCTTCTAAGAAAGGGTATTTTTTTTTT
>NW_005077715.1:0-244 GCF_000277835.1 Geospiza fortis | reverse complement strand
GGAAGGGATTTCCAGATCTCCCTGAGAAACCAATTTAGTCCTGAAGGCAAGGAAGCTGAATGAATTCATGTTACCTCAGACTACACTAATTGCATTAAAACCAAGGACATGGTTAAGAAACAGTAAAACACAACTCAGGTCTTCATGAAAACGTTGTTTCTGGATTTCTCTGTTTTTTGTACCCTTCTGTTCTTTCACCCCTCCCTGCTCCAATGGAGAATAGAAGCTGCTGAATCACCAAGAA
>NW_005077714.1:0-244 GCF_000277835.1 Geospiza fortis | reverse complement strand
GTTTTTTTGGATTCCCTCAACGTTTTTTGGGGTCTCCTGCTGGTTTTTAGGGTTTTTTTTAAATTTTGGGTTCCTCTCCCGTTTTTGGGGGATTTCCTTGGGATTTTGGGATCGTCTCACCGTTTTTGGGGTTTCTGTGCCATTTTGGGGTTTTCTCCTGATCTTTTGGGGTCTCCTCAATTTTGTTTTGTTTTCCCACCCCCTTTCTGACCCCAAATTTCCTTTTTTCACCCCAAACCCCTTT
>NW_005077713.1:0-244 GCF_000277835.1 Geospiza fortis | reverse complement strand
ATCATGTTACACCAGCCCATCACGCTGTTCTGACACTGGCTGAGCCTTCTGCCTACGTCTGCCCCTTCCACAGCCACCTGCTCTGGTGACAGGGTTTTGGAGGAGGACAATGGAACAGGGGATGGGTGTAAGGTCACACCAGCAAAAACACAATTAAACCCTGCTACGGATCTCACCTTGCTAAGTGTGACCTAGGCAAATTCAGAATCCCAGAACAGTTTTGAGTTGGAAGGGACCTTAAAAA
>NW_005077712.1:0-244 GCF_000277835.1 Geospiza fortis | reverse complement strand
GGGACTACCAGCATGAGAAGGACATGGATACCTTGGAATGAGTCCAGAGGAAGGTCACAAAGATGATCAGAGAGCTATGAAGACAGATTGAGAGAGTTGGGGAAGTTCAGCTTGGAAAAGACATGGCTCTGGGAAAACCTTAAAGCATCCTTCCAGTACCCGAAAATGGCCCAAAAGAAAGTTGGAGAGTTTTGACAAGAGCATGTAGCGAGAGAATAAAGGGGAATGGCTTCAAACTGAAAGA
>NW_005077711.1:0-244 GCF_000277835.1 Geospiza fortis | reverse complement strand
GAGGGGATGGGAAATCATCCCAGCTGGTCACTGCTACACAGCCAGGGACAGGGGAGCACAGTGCTCCTGGAGTGGGATCCATCCCACAGCCCTGTCCTCTCACACGTGTTGACAGGACAGGTGAAAGCATCCAAATTACAGCAAGGATGATGAATTTGGAGCAGCAGCACCATGTGGGACTGAGGATCACATTGGAATGCTGGGCTGGTATTGTATGTGTGGGGTGCCCCCATGAAGGAAGGAA
>NW_005077710.1:0-244 GCF_000277835.1 Geospiza fortis | reverse complement strand
ATCACCCAACGTTCTCCAGAACTTTCCCAAATGACCCCACAACCCCCAGAGTTCTCCAGGACGTTCCCCGGTCCCCCAGCCCGTCCCCGTGTCGCTCCCCGGTTGGGTTTGTGGGGTCGGGGCGGGTTTGGGGTCTCACAGCCAATAAAGCCCCAGGATGGCCCAAAACGGCCTCGATCCCACAGGGACCTGACGGGAGCTTGGGGGCGATTGGAGCGTTTGGGATCAGGGGATTTGGGATCAG
>NW_005077709.1:0-244 GCF_000277835.1 Geospiza fortis | reverse complement strand
GCTGCATTAGAAGGTGCTGGGGGTCAAAATGAATTGGAAATTGCTGATATCCATCTATAAACACGAAAAGAAAACTGGACAAAACAAGTGTCTCTGCCTTGTTTTCAAAAGACTGTATTGACTGAATGCACTTGTGAAATATGCCTACTTAAGCACAGAATAATTGAGAACTTCGATTATTCCCAAATGCTTTCCTTGTTTGGGTATTTTGAACAAATGTTTATGAACTTTTCTCACTGAATTC
>NW_005077708.1:0-244 GCF_000277835.1 Geospiza fortis | reverse complement strand
AGGTACAAAAATCAGAGTGGTAGCAAAGGGCTATGGCTTTTTATTTGCCTCAGTGTTACAATATGCATTGCAGAACGAAAAAAAAAAGAAAAAAATTGAAGTAGTTATATCAAGTAGTTTTCATAAGAAACAGAGCAAGATTTTTGTCCGGAGCTGCTGGCGAATGTGTTATAATCAATGCCACTACTTATTCAAGGTGCTAGAAATCTGATAATTCCTTAAAAAATCAGTTGTATCAAGCCAC
>NW_005077707.1:0-244 GCF_000277835.1 Geospiza fortis | reverse complement strand
TTGCTGATGATACAAAGCTGGGAGGAGAGACAAATACTGAGTGCTGTGCAGCCAGGCAGCAAGACCTGGACAACAAGCTGAAGAGATGGTCAGAGAAGAACCTAACGAAGTTCAATGAAGGCAAGTGTAGGGTTCTTTCCCTGTGCACCAACACAGGCTGAAGTTGACCTGCTGGGAAGCAACTCTGCCAAAAAAGGCCTGGAGGTTTCGCAGACATCAAGCTGTCCATGAGCCAGCAGTGCTC
>NW_005077706.1:0-244 GCF_000277835.1 Geospiza fortis | reverse complement strand
GATTTTTCCATGGAACTCCTGGGTTTTGGGGTTTTCTTGGCTATTGGAGGGGAAAAATGGGATCCTGTTGGCAAAAACGGTGGAAAAGAGGGAAAAAGTGACAGAAAATGGGAAAAATTATGAGAAAAGGGCAAAAAGGTGGTGGGGAATGAGGAAAAAAATGGTGGAAATGAGAGGAAAATAGTGGTGGAAATATGGGGCAAAAAGTGACAAAAACCATGAAAAATGGTGGAAAAGGGGCAAA
>NW_005077705.1:0-244 GCF_000277835.1 Geospiza fortis | reverse complement strand
ACAGACTCTCAATATAACAATGGGAGAAGGGCCCTGGTTTATTCTTCTTTACAGCTTGCCCATCCTGACTCTAAGTACATGAGTTCCTACTTTTGGCTTCTCTGACAAGCTGACTGCTGGCTATTTCCTACAGGAACATGAGTGCAAGTGTTTTCTTGCTGTCTTTGACCACAGGCTTTTACCCAACTCAACTATGACTGCAGGCTCTAACTCTATCAGACCCAGACTGACCTCACAGCAGATC
>NW_005077704.1:0-244 GCF_000277835.1 Geospiza fortis | reverse complement strand
CTCCACCACCTCCCTGGGCAGCACATTTCAATGCTTAACAACCCTTTCAGTAAGAAATTACTCCGAATGTCCAACCTGAACCTGCCAAGGTGCAACTTGAGGGTATGTCCGCTCCTATTGCTGGTTGCAGAGAGCAGTAAGATCCCCCTTGACCTTCTTCTTCCTCCAGGCTAAACAATCCCACCTCAACCACCCCTGAGAGGACCTGTGCTCCAGGCCCTTCCTCAGCTCCACTGCTCTCCTC
>NW_005077703.1:0-244 GCF_000277835.1 Geospiza fortis | reverse complement strand
CTATTAAGGCTCATTGCCTGAGATGCAATGATCAATACAGTGAAAATAATCTTCAGTGGGTTTAACTCTCTACTTCTCTAAAGGCCCCTTGGGTTGCATCCAAGGGCCGAGATGTAGATCTTCTCGGTAGCAGAGTTTATACCTTGGGATTTAGTCACTGATATCTTTCATTTCATTTTTGCCTTTTGTCTCATGAGCCTTCAGATCTCTATCTATCGTGGTTGTGGCCCGATTCTTTTTAGTT
>NW_005077702.1:0-244 GCF_000277835.1 Geospiza fortis | reverse complement strand
GATCCACAGAGACATCAAAAGTGACAACATCCTCCTGGGCCGGGATGGCTCCGTCAAGTTGGGTGGGTATTCCCGGTGAGGCGCAGCGCTCCGGGGAGGCGGTGTGGGGCTGCTTGGGAGTGGCTGCCGGGTGCCCAGCAGCGGCGCTGCTGAGAGTGCAGGGAGCTCTCTGCAAGCCCAGGGTGCAGCTGGAAGGTGCTGAGTGCTCTAGAGAGCAGCAAGGTGTCAAGAGTGACTCTGGTTT
>NW_005077701.1:0-244 GCF_000277835.1 Geospiza fortis | reverse complement strand
TGGCTTTTAGGAGAATTTGGATTTTTTTTTAAAGTACTTTTGTTGTTGTGGTTTTTTACGCAATGATGTTGTTGATGCATTGCAGATGTTTTAGAGCTTTACTTTTTATTGGTGTCCTTTGGATAAGTTTATGGTAGATGGTGGGGTTCTGTTTTTATTTTTGGGGTACTTGTTTTTAGGTGTGTTGTACTGTTTTTTACGTGAAGGCAAATTGAGGCTTGTATTTTGTTGTTAAAGGAATGGA
>NW_005077700.1:0-244 GCF_000277835.1 Geospiza fortis | reverse complement strand
CACTTCCATAAACAAAAACATTTCAAATAAATTGAAAGATACATCCTTGTTCCCACCTGCGTACATCCAGGGGTTCCAATCACTGCAGCTCACTGCACTGATGCCTATGTATAACATAGGAGAAAAAGAAGCAAGCAACTCAGTTCTTCACCATGTGTTTCAGTGATTGAAGATCAGACCCTCCTACTACTGTTACTTTACACCTCAGTTGCCATCTGCTTGCTCTAAAGTAACTGAAGCCCAT
>NW_005077699.1:0-244 GCF_000277835.1 Geospiza fortis | reverse complement strand
AGGGCTCACTGAAAGAGCTTTAGACTAAACTTGAAGGGAAAAGGGGTAAAGCCAGGTTCACTAGAGATCAGCCTGGGGGTAGCACACTAGTGTTGGAGAGGCAGAGTGCTATGAATGTTCTTTGGTCTGCCATCTCAGTAAGGCAGGAATGAAGATCTATGTATGTGTCAGTAACAGCACAAGTTATTGATACATTAGAAAGCACAGAAACATCTGAGAATGGTCATGTAGGAATTAGGGCTTC
>NW_005077698.1:0-244 GCF_000277835.1 Geospiza fortis | reverse complement strand
CTTAACTTATACCTTAACCTTAACTGACACCTTAAAAAAAAAAAAGCACTTAACAGTATTTGACCTAACTTATAACCCATGACTTACTAATTTGGCAGAGGAATAACACCTAACAGTATTTAATTTACCTAATAACTTCTATTAAAAGTAACAATTTCTCAAAAGAACAACTCTTAAAAACATTTAACTTAGCTTAGACCTTGTGATTTAGCCTTATTTACAGGCCTGACTGACTCAGCTATCC
>NW_005077697.1:0-244 GCF_000277835.1 Geospiza fortis | reverse complement strand
ATTTTGATGCCATTTTGGTGCCACCTGCAGCCATCCTGGTGCCACCTGGCCCCGCGCTGCTGTCACCGCTCGGTCCCTGTCCCCTCCTGCTCCTGCTCCCTGCTGTCCCTGTCCCTCAGGTGCTTCTCCACCTGCTCAGGAATTGTCACCTCCAGCAGGTTCTGCAGCGCGGGCTCGGGCTCGTCCGCGATCAGCACCTGAGGGACACCCGGGAACTGAGACATCCCCCCAAAAATCCCCAAAA
>NW_005077696.1:0-244 GCF_000277835.1 Geospiza fortis | reverse complement strand
CTCATTTGCATAACCGAACCCTCATTTGCATAACGCAACCTCAATTTGACTATCCCAGCTCTCATTTGCATATTCACCCACTAAATCGCTGCCCATGACACCTCATTTGCATGCCCCGCCCCTCATTTGCATACACCGCCCGGCTTCCCTCGCCCCATTCCCGCTCCCGATTCGCATCCAGCCTCCCTCATTTGCATCTCATTTGCATAAGGAGCCGCTCACCGATGATGATGATGAGGACGAT
>NW_005077695.1:0-244 GCF_000277835.1 Geospiza fortis | reverse complement strand
AAGGCCTTGCTGAAGTCCAGGTAGACAGCATTCACAGCCTTTCCTGCAACCACAAGGCGGGTCACCTGGTAATAAAAGGAGATCAGGTTGGTCAGGCATGACCTGCCCCTCCTAAATCCATGCTAGCTGGGTCTGATTCCCCAGCCATCCTCTAGGTACCATGTGATGGCTCTCAATATAAACTGTTCCATAATCTTGCCAGGCATTGAGGTCAGGGTGACTGGTCTGTAGTTTCCCAGATCCT
>NW_005077694.1:0-244 GCF_000277835.1 Geospiza fortis | reverse complement strand
CTCAGGGCAAAATAGCTTTCTATCTTTGTTGACTAAGTGTGACAGCTACTAAAAAAAAAGGTTTTAAGCACTCCTACTAAGCAATATTATCTGGGAAACTAAATTAAAATTTACTTACAGTACAATAGGGTTTCAATGGGTTTTTAACAATTCTTTTTGTACTTGCTTTGCCACTTTGAAGAAGAGTAATATGGGATATCTAACCACTAGAGAATAGTTTTTGTTTGGTTGTTTTGGGTTTTTT
>NW_005077693.1:0-244 GCF_000277835.1 Geospiza fortis | reverse complement strand
TTGGGGGATTTTTGGGGATTTTTAAAATTCGGTTTTCGGGGGTTCGGGGGGAGATTTTGGAGTTTTGTTTTTACTTTTGTGTTCTGTTTTTAATTTTGAGATTTTGGGGGGAATTTTGGAGAATTTTTGGTGGAATTTGGGGTTTTTAAAAATGAATTTCGGTGGATTTTTGGTGGATTTTGGGGTGGTTTTTTTTTAGGAATGTTGGGGAGGTTTGGGGGATGTTTTGGGGGAATTTTGGAGT
>NW_005077692.1:0-244 GCF_000277835.1 Geospiza fortis | reverse complement strand
GCCTCTGCAAACACAGCTGCACGCCTTCTGAAGTGATCCTACCTGACCAAGCCCCACAAACTCTGCTTGTCGAGCTTCCTCTTGCTTCCGTGTTGATTTTGGGGGCTCTGGGAACACATCACTGAAGGATCTTCTATTAAGCACATTCTAAAAGAGAAAATGTTTCTTTCTAACTGCACAGCTTCTCAGGGAAGAGAAACTGCAACTCTTCCAATCCTTCAGCGCTTTACCTGACAGCTTGTCA
>NW_005077691.1:0-244 GCF_000277835.1 Geospiza fortis | reverse complement strand
GGTGAAAAACGGCGATTTTGGGTCAATGGGATCCGAAAATGTTGAGTTTCGGGTCAATGGGGTTGGGGTTTGGGGGCATCGTTGGGTTTTGGGGTCATCGTTGAATTTTTGGGTCCAAAAACGGCGATTTTGGGTCAACGGGATCCAGAAATGTCCATTTTTGGGGCGACGGTTGGGTTTTGGGGTCAATGTTCAAATTTTGGGTTAAAAAACGGCAATTTTGGGTCAACGGGATCCAGAAATG
>NW_005077690.1:0-244 GCF_000277835.1 Geospiza fortis | reverse complement strand
CCAGTACAAACCAGTATAGACCAGTTTACCCCAGTACCTCCAGTTCCTCTCTCAGCTCCCTCAGCGCCGCGGCCGCCGCCCCCCTGACCGCGCCCTCGGGGTCTCCCAGCCCGGCCCGCAGGGCCCCCACGACCACGCCCAGGTACCTGCAGGCCACGCCCACAAACCCTCAAAACCTTTACAAGCCCCGCCCACGCCCTTTAAACTCCACCCACAACCCCATAAAAGGCTTTAAACCCCACCC
>NW_005077689.1:0-244 GCF_000277835.1 Geospiza fortis | reverse complement strand
GCTCCCACATAGCTGATGTAGGTCCCTTAGAGTTCTCGGGTTGTTCTTGATGGTGAGCTGCTGGGGTATGATGGTCTTTTTGCTTATCCAGAGTCCAAGCTAGGTCCATGGGCAGGTGCGCTGAATCTTTTCTGTAGCAATTTCAAATCCTGCTCCTCCAATGGCTTGAATAGTCTTTCTGAGAACTATCTCCAAATATAAGTCAGTCTTGGTGCAAATTAAAATATCATCCATATAGTGAAAA
>NW_005077688.1:0-244 GCF_000277835.1 Geospiza fortis | reverse complement strand
GTGGAAAGTGTCCCTGCCTGTGGTGGGAGAAGGGGACAACGAGATGAGTTTTAAATGTTCCTCCCCACCCAAACCATTCTACGACTCTTCAGCTTCTCCCACAGCAATCATGGGTTTGGATGTGCTCAAAGAGCCCCAAACGTTGAGGTTTTGGCCAGGCTGCCAGAGGGAAGGGGCATCAGTTTCATCTTACAGAAAATAAAGTGATGGAAGGAAGGTCCCCTCTGTCTCCTTCCACCCCTGG
>NW_005077687.1:0-244 GCF_000277835.1 Geospiza fortis | reverse complement strand
ATACCAATAAACCCAAGTGTTTTCTACCCCAAAACTATATTCAAGTCATTCGGAATTTGGACCTATATTAACTAAACCTCCTTTTAAAGTGAACTTGGAAAACATACCTGGGAATAGTTGTCCAAGCCCTCACTTTACAAAGAAGCTTACCAATTACTACACACTCTAAGTAATAGTAGAATATTTAAGAAACTAATAATGCATTGTTTTAAATCATCATTCTATTTTTCATGTACTACTAATT
>NW_005077686.1:0-244 GCF_000277835.1 Geospiza fortis | reverse complement strand
CATTTTATTGGAATTGTGGTGGCATTTGGAATTCATTGGGGATTTGGGTTTTTTTTGGATTTTTGGTGGGATTTGGGGGGTTTTGAAGGGTGTTTTGGGTGTTGCCAGCATTTCTTTGGATCTTGGGGGAGATTTTGTGGGACTTTTTATGGTTTTGGGGTCATTTTTGTGGGATTTCCAGAGTCTAATCAGGATTTTTGGGGTTACTGGGATATCAAAAGATTTTGTGGGCTTTTATTGGGAT
>NW_005077685.1:0-244 GCF_000277835.1 Geospiza fortis | reverse complement strand
AGAGCTGGGAGAGGTGACCCAAACTGAGCAGTGGGATGTTCCACACCACGTCATGGGCAGCACCAGCTGGGGGAGTTACCTGGAGGGGAGGCCAGCCTGGGTCTGGGAAGGGGGCCTGGCATTGCTCAGTGGCTGGTGAGCAATTGCACTGTGCATCACTGGTTTTTCCCATTTCATTACCAATGTTATTATCATTTACCATTATTACTGTTTTTTGCTTTATTGTCAATTATGCCACTAATCT
>NW_005077684.1:0-244 GCF_000277835.1 Geospiza fortis | reverse complement strand
TTTAGGCCTGAAATTTGAAATTGATCTTGCACCTACTGCAAATTAGAATTTCTCTGTGTGTACATAATTCTTTTATTTGAATCTCTAGCCCCTTCCTCTACGTCCTTCCAATTTGGTTGCCACAAGAAATTACTCAGAGTAGTAATTTCTTTCTTTGAATAGGCAAGTGACAAAGATGACAATTCCTGCCTCGGTGTAGTGGTGGAAGCCAATCTCTAGCACATGACAAATGTAACATATTTAG
>NW_005077683.1:0-244 GCF_000277835.1 Geospiza fortis | reverse complement strand
ATTTTGGGGTTTCCTCCCTCAAATCCTTCCAAATTTTGGGGTCCCCCCTTGATTCCCCCCCAAATTTTGGGGTTTGCCCCCAAATCTCCCCCAAATTCGGGGGTTCTCACCCTTTTCCCCCCCAAATCTTGGGGTTCCCTCCTTAATCCCCCCAAATTTTGGGGTTTTTTTTCCCCTTTAACCTCCCCAAATTTTGGGGTTTTCCCCCATTTAATTCCCCCAAAATTTTGGGGTTTCCCTTTTT
>NW_005077682.1:0-244 GCF_000277835.1 Geospiza fortis | reverse complement strand
TAAACTGGGACAAATTGGTCCTAACTGGGCCAAACTGGGGTTCAAACTGGTCTGAACTGGTCTAGACTGGTTTAAACTGGTCCACATTGGGCTAAACTGGTTCCAAACTGGGCTCAAACTGGTCTAAACTGGTTTGAACTGGCCCCAAACTGGTCTGAACCGGTCCCAAATTGGTCCCGAACTGGTCCAGTGTGGTCCTTACTGGTCTGAACCGGTCCAAACTGGTCTAAACTGGTTTGAACTG
>NW_005077681.1:0-244 GCF_000277835.1 Geospiza fortis | reverse complement strand
CGATGTTCTCCATGTCCCCGATGTCCCAATTTTTCCCAACGTCCCCGATGTCCCCGCAGGTGACGGTGACCGTGGGTGACCAGGAGGTGCTGTCCGAGCCCCTTGGGGACATCAGGGACATCTGGGAGCAGACGAGTTTCCAGCTGGAGCGGCTGCAGGCCACGCCGGCCTGCGTGGAGCAGGAGCAGCAGGACCTGGGCACGCGCTGGGGACCCGACTTCAGCGTCACCTTCGACCCCGACTA
>NW_005077680.1:0-244 GCF_000277835.1 Geospiza fortis | reverse complement strand
GGAGCTGGAGCAGGGCCCCTCTCCTGAGAGGAGAGAGATCTGAGCCCCTGCAGGACTGGCTTTCCCCTGCCCAGGCTGAGCTGTGTGAGGGGCTGGAGATCACAGGGAGCAGCTGCCCTCTCCCCTCAGCTGGGGGATGCCTGGTGGGACAGAGGGACACACAGAGCTCGGGCAGAGCACAGGGATCCTGCCCTGGGCTCAGACAGGGCTTTGGGACTGGGTGTGGAGACAGAGCAGAGAGGCA
>NW_005077679.1:0-245 GCF_000277835.1 Geospiza fortis | reverse complement strand
CCGTGCTGCAGGTGAGTGCTGTGCCCCCCAGGTCTCGCTGCAGCTCTCTCCCGAGCGGAGAGCGGGCTTGGCCGGCCGCAGGCTGCTCCCGGGTCTACTTGGCGCCTTTTTGTGGATAATGATGGTTTGGGTGTTTTAATCGTTGTTTACTTTGAGTGCTCAGGTTGCTGCGGTGGGGTTTGTGGTATTTCGTGTGCGTGGCTTTCTGTACCTGCTGTGTGCAAAGCAGAGCGCTGACAGTCACC
>NW_005077678.1:0-245 GCF_000277835.1 Geospiza fortis | reverse complement strand
TGTTACAGCAGGACTACCTCCTAGGGCTCATGCCATCATAAGGGAAAGAAAACCTATGAGGCTGAGTTCTAACAACCACAGCTATTTTACTAATGGCAAAGCAACTAATTACTGCCTTCAATGCCATGTTGCTCTTCAGTGTGAAGAAAGTTGTGATTTGTAGTCTTCAGTTAAACTCTGAGAAATACCTGGGATCCCATACTATTATTTATTAAGGTTTGGTTCCAATCAAAGTTAAAAAAAAA
>NW_005077677.1:0-245 GCF_000277835.1 Geospiza fortis | reverse complement strand
CTCCAAAAGTTCCCCAAGACCTTCTCCAGAACCTCCCCAAAGTCCTCCAGAACCTCCCTCCTCTCACCCGCAGGAAAAGGATGGACTGAGGGAACTGGGAGCACTTTGGGCACCTCCAAATTCAAAGCTTCGGAGATGATCCTTGGGATGGATCCAAAAATCAAAAAAATCCAAAAAGTCCGAAAAAACTGGCCTTGTCCTGCAGCACCCAAAAAGCTGCTTCTCCACAACCTCCTCAAAACCTT
>NW_005077676.1:0-245 GCF_000277835.1 Geospiza fortis | reverse complement strand
CCCTTCTAACCCAAAACATTCCATGATACAGAGCAAAACTAAGAACTGCAGAGCCCTCAGATTGTCACAGCTTGCCTTGGTCTGCTCAGGCTCCCACCCAGTCCCTGCACCTGACCTGTGTTCAGCCCTGAAGGGATGTGTGTGAGGGCAGAGCCTCTCCTTGTGAAGGGAAAAACACCTTTGGTGTGACAGTAGCTGGTGGTGGTACTTTGACTCTTGAGTTTTCTGTGGTTGAAATGGCTCCC
>NW_005077675.1:0-245 GCF_000277835.1 Geospiza fortis | reverse complement strand
AAGAGAATTCCTTCGCTGGCACAAAAAACCCCCTCCCTTCAGATGCTAACAACTTCTTATCTGTGGAATGCGGGCACATCCTGCCAAGACAAGAAACGTCCTTCTCCCCCAAGGACGAGCCAGAGATACTAGCGGATAGCGATATCTCCCTTCCCCCCGGCTCAGCATCTGTCCTGGGGGGCCCCTCTCCTGTTGGCCCTACACAGGGCTCTGCTATCTTCCCCTCCCCCGTTTCCTCTCCCGCC
>NW_005077674.1:0-245 GCF_000277835.1 Geospiza fortis | reverse complement strand
CACAAGACTTGTGCTCCAGACCTTTCAACAGCTTTTTTAGACACATTTCAACACCTCAGTGTTCTCCTTGTAATGAGATGCCCAAAGCTGAGCACAGTTTCTAATGTCTCCATAATTTGAAAACTATGTTCTCATTATTTCTATGCCCAACATGGCCTTTATCCATCACATAACCCACCAGTTCTTGTCTTTTCACAAATAGCAGGTCCTTGACTCATTCACCAGCTGTGTCTGCAAGTTATCTT
>NW_005077673.1:0-245 GCF_000277835.1 Geospiza fortis | reverse complement strand
ACTGGCTCCTTCATCCCTGAAGCATTCCCACTTCTCTGAGCCATAACCATCCACTTCCCCTTTGATGCCATTTTCTTCTCCAATTAACCACCAATGTTACATTCCCTTCCCTTTATGACTGTTGCTGTCCCCTTCAGTTTTAAGTTTTGTCACGAACGCCTTTCCCCCCCCAGTCTTGGAACGCTCCCATCCCCAGAGGTAGTCATGACTAGGGAAACAAAGGCAGAGAAACAGAAATTGGATGC
>NW_005077672.1:0-245 GCF_000277835.1 Geospiza fortis | reverse complement strand
TCATCATCCTCCTCCTCCTCCTCCACCTCGTCTTCCTCTTCCGCCTCCTCCTCCTCGTCCTCCTCCTCCTCCTCCTCCTCTTGCTCCTCGTCCTCCTCCTCGTTGTCCCCCTCGTCCTCCTCCTCCTCCTCGTACTCCTCCTCCTACTCCGCTTCCTCCTCCTCGTCCTCTACATTCTTGTGCCCCTCGTCCTCATCCTCCTCATTGTCGTTGTCGTCGTCATCGTCCTCGTCCTTCTCCTCCTC
>NW_005077671.1:0-245 GCF_000277835.1 Geospiza fortis | reverse complement strand
GTCCTCTGCCCTCCTGATAACAGAGAGAGAGCCCCAGCAACAAGGTCAGGCTTCTGGCTGCAAGATTGACTCATGCTGCTTTGTTTTGGGCTAAATCATCCTTTCCTGCTTCGAGGGAAGGGAGGATGTACTTTGCTGCCTGACAGAAATTCTTTCCTCTGCATGTTACAGAATCAGAGAACAAGAGAATGTTTCTGTCTTCCATTTCTTTCTTTAATCACTGAGTCCTTAATACTGTACAGATT
>NW_005077670.1:0-245 GCF_000277835.1 Geospiza fortis | reverse complement strand
TAGGAACAATTTACTGGAAACAGCAATTAAATAAGAAAACACAGTAACAGCAGCAATACCAGTAACAGTGTACAAGAATGAGGTGAATGGTTCACACAATTGCTCACCACACACCCCTGCTAACACCAGAACCACCATCACACTATCCCCACTGCAAGAGATCCCTTCCACTGTCCCCAGAAAATGACATAAGGTAGTAGAGAATAACTTCTGGGAAATAGCCATGCCCCCTCCTGGCTACTGCA
>NW_005077669.1:0-245 GCF_000277835.1 Geospiza fortis | reverse complement strand
AAAAAAAACCCCTTAAAAATCCCCCTAAACCCCCCCAAAATCCTCTTCAATCCCCACCAACAACCAGCACCTCCAGCTGTAAAAAACACCCCAAAAATTCCAATTATTCCCATTTTCCCCCTTATTTTTATGCCAGACCCGGCCCCGTTTTCCCCGCCAGGTAATTAATTTAATTTTAATTAATAAAACAAGCCCGGAGCGGTGGCGCGGGGGCGGGATTTATTTGTCTTTATTTGTCTTTATTT
>NW_005077668.1:0-245 GCF_000277835.1 Geospiza fortis | reverse complement strand
GCTTTGCATGAAGACAGGGCTTCTTGGGCCTTGGCGATGGCATCTTGGGCTTCTGTTGTGAGAGTGTGTGGACAGTCCAGGTCTTCGTTGCCATGGAGAAGGTTGAACAGGGGAGCAAGGCCCTCTGTTGCAATTCCTAGCAGGGGACATACCCAGTTGATGGATCCACACAGTCTCTGTAAGTCTCTCAGGGTGTTTGGGTCGTCTCAGATGGTGAACTGCTGGGGTACAATGGTCCTTTCCCA
>NW_005077667.1:0-245 GCF_000277835.1 Geospiza fortis | reverse complement strand
TTTTTTTTTTCTCCAAATCCAAAAGAGGAGCACAGTTATACTTTCAGGAATTATTCTCCTTGTTATGTACATGACTGACTTTGAAAGAGGTGGGTTAAATGATGAAGTTATTAATCAGCATGTGCAGACAAAATGAAAACAGTTAAGAAATATTCTTTATTAGTAGGATATCTTAAATACAGGTAGTAAAATGGTGTGCTGGGTTGGCTGCTTGGCAAATAACCAGAATGGACAGATGGTTTTTT
>NW_005077666.1:0-245 GCF_000277835.1 Geospiza fortis | reverse complement strand
GGAGCAGAGTGGAGACACCACAGCCAGACTCCATTCCCTGGCAGGGGAGGGAGCTGATAAACCACACACAGCAGCTGAAAACCAAGGCATATAAAGGGGGATGTTCTGCTTTTGAATCAGCAACCCATGAATCGTGACAAAATCCCTCTGGGCTGATGCACATCTCCATCCCAAAGTTATCTCAGGCACTATCCTGAGATACCCATTCCCAAGGTGTAGACTGCAATGATGTCTCCCCTCAGTCT
>NW_005077665.1:0-245 GCF_000277835.1 Geospiza fortis | reverse complement strand
GCTCTCCAGGGCAGTGGTCACAGCACCGAGGGACAGAGTTCAAGCATTCAAAAACACTTTCAGGAGCAGGAGAGGGGATGTGGAAGCATGGAAAGCACTGGATCATCGGGTATTAAGTGTTGGGTATTTCCATAGTGAACAGAGGTTAGTCTTACAGCAGGGAAGAGGATTTATCACCTGAGAGTTCAGGCCACCAAGCTTCATTAATTCTCCTCCTCACAAAGGGAGTAACTTGTTTTACAACA
>NW_005077664.1:0-245 GCF_000277835.1 Geospiza fortis | reverse complement strand
CCTCTTCCCACACTCAGGACACTCGTATGGCATCTCCCTGCTGTGGATCTTTTGGTGATTGATGAGGTTGGAGCTCTGTACAAAGCCCTTCCCACATTCCCCACACTCTTAGGGCCATTCCCTCTGTGTGGATCATCTGGTGCTGGATCAGGTCCCAGCTCTGAAGCTCCCTCTGAAGCCCTTCCCACATTCCAAGCATTTGTCAAGGTTCTCCCCACCCTGAGGCTTCTCCACCAGCTCTGAGC
>NW_005077663.1:0-245 GCF_000277835.1 Geospiza fortis | reverse complement strand
AAGACAAACACCATCACTCTGAAAGTCACCCCCACTTTCTGTTTCTTTCCCCCTCCACAGCTTTCATTGCTCAGCGTGGCACCAGAAGGGTGTGGAATATCTGGTCACCTGGTCACAGCTGTTCCAGCTCCTCAGCACCCAGGGTGATTGAACACTGTGAAAAGCAGGAACGGCCTTGACGCTTGATAGCTAATACATTGCTGTGTTATTAATCTAGGTTTGGTCACAAATCCAAAACACAGCAC
>NW_005077662.1:0-245 GCF_000277835.1 Geospiza fortis | reverse complement strand
AATGGGAAAATTGGGATTTCTGGGATCAGGGCAAACGGGAAATTTGGGAAAATGGGAAATTTGGGGGTTCTGGAAAAACAGGAATGTGAAATTTGGGATTTCTGGGAAAAGGTGGAATTTAGGAAAACGGGAAATTTGGGATTCTTGGGATCAGGGAAAACGGGAAATTTGGGATTCCCTGGGATCAGGGAACGGGGCTGGATCAACCCCAGGATCTCCAGAAATCCCAGAAATCCCGGAAATCC
>NW_005077661.1:0-245 GCF_000277835.1 Geospiza fortis | reverse complement strand
AAATTACAAATAAAACAATCACAATCCAACTGTAAATAACATAAATAGAGATTTTTTTTATTTGGAACATTGAAATTTCTCTCTCTGGGGCAAATTCGGGAATTTCCCCAAAATTCCCAAAAATTCAGAAATTCCCAAAAATTCCAAAAAATTCGGAAATTCCCAAAAAATCCCCAAATTTCTGCCAGGAAAAATCAGAAAATTGGGAGGAAATTGGGAAAAAATCAGGAATTTTGGGGGAAAAA
>NW_005077660.1:0-245 GCF_000277835.1 Geospiza fortis | reverse complement strand
TGGCTTCTGCCTTTAGAATGGGGTGAAAGCCCTTGTGGAAATACAAAGTGTTCTTTGTTGGCAGTGGAGGATAATGGGCCAGCTAGGGGCAGAAATGACATTGCTCTGGTGAAAAGTAGGCAGTGGTCAAGCAAGGTGAGAACAGACACTGAAAGAGATAAGACAGTGAGGTCGTTTCTATCTGATTGAGGAGAAAAGTGGTGGGAAAATAAATAGAGTGAAGAGAAAAACAAATGGTGGGCAAA
>NW_005077659.1:0-245 GCF_000277835.1 Geospiza fortis | reverse complement strand
GCTGTGTAACAGGCCCATGAAACACCAATGGGAAGAAGGGGTGTCACACACTGGACATGTCCCCTTCCCAAAGGTGCCTGTCAAGTTTAGCTTCGGGTGCTGTTGGCATGGGGTAATTAAGCAATAGAAAGCTACCAATCTACCAGAGAGCACATTATGAGAATTGCCATACAAATACTCTTTTTATGACTGTGATGCTGAAAAGACCTTCACAATGGGTGTTTTCTGAGGCTTGACTGAATTAT
>NW_005077658.1:0-245 GCF_000277835.1 Geospiza fortis | reverse complement strand
AAAAAGCTCCTTGAACTTCCAAGGAAAATTCCAGAATAAGGGAATAGAAGTGGTCTGCTAGATGGGCTCCAAGCACAGTTAGGGCAATGGAAGGGGAAGGTTTTCATGGAGAATTTTGTTTTTCTACAGCTGGAAGAGGGAAGGCTGCCTGCAGAGCATGGGCAGAATTTTGCTTGCAACTTCAAATTTTCATAATTCATAGAATCATAAAATGATTTGGGTTGTAAGGGACCTTAAAGGTCATC
>NW_005077657.1:0-245 GCF_000277835.1 Geospiza fortis | reverse complement strand
TGTTCATTGCTGCTCTGATGGGGATGGTTCCTCAGCATCTTGGAGGTTGCTGGTGTATTTTATTCCCCACAGGCCTCTTCTTTCTTGAGCTCATCAGTTCAGGAATTTAGTATGAAAACCTCATACGCATTTGTGCAAAACACTCAAGCAAGAAAAGCCCCTGGGAATAATTCCCATTTTAAGTTATTCTTTGGTTAATTAGATAATTTCAAGAAGGGTATTCAAAGTGAATATACTGTATTGAA
>NW_005077656.1:0-245 GCF_000277835.1 Geospiza fortis | reverse complement strand
CTGGATATGAATTATTTACAGTTGCAATGGGATTACAGCAACTGTGGTTGGTGACAAGCTGTGTGATAGTCTCTTCTTTGTCAAACATCTCTGCCAACTTGAATGTTCCAATAAATCAATGTTAACTGATTAAATCACTTTAAAGTAACCAGGTTTTGGCAAAGCCTACTAGCACCTTGTGTCTTGCAGCAGTTTGCTATGCCCTTCCCAGATCTGATTCCTCTTCCCTACAGCACCTGAGCCAG
>NW_005077655.1:0-245 GCF_000277835.1 Geospiza fortis | reverse complement strand
GGGTCAGGATTAAAGGGAGGGCAGGGAGAGGTGACACTCTAGTGGGTGGTCTGCTGCAGGAAGTGTCAAGGAGGCCCTCTACAGACAGATGGGAACAACATTGCATTCACAATCTGTGGTCCTCATGGGGGACTTCAGCCACCCTGGCATCTGTTGGAGGGACAGCACAGCAGGACAAAAAGCAATCCTAGAGGTTACTGGAATGCACCAACGTTAATTTCCTTCTCCAAGTGACAGAGGAGCCA
>NW_005077654.1:0-245 GCF_000277835.1 Geospiza fortis | reverse complement strand
ATTCCACATGATTCCATGTGATTCCACATCATTCCACGTGACTCCACGTGTTTCCAGCTCTGCTGAATGGAAAGCGGAGAAGTTTGCTCACTGTGCCTCAGTTTCCCCCGGCCAGAAGAGCCTCCCTTGGCAGTTGTTTTGTGCATTCCAAATTAAAGGAAAAATCTGGATTAAAATGATTGAAAGTCTTGACTGAAATGATTGAAATCTTGATTAAAATCCACATGGATTTTAAATCCCTCCAG
>NW_005077653.1:0-245 GCF_000277835.1 Geospiza fortis | reverse complement strand
GGGGAAAAACCCCAAAAATTGGGGGAAAAACCTCAAAAAATTGGGGGGAAATTGGGGAACAACTCACCCAAATCGTCCTTGGGCTCTGGAAGGGAATTTGGGGAGGGAGGCAAAAACGAGAGTGAGAAATCAACCCAAAAAATAAAATTATCAAACCCACCACCCCCAAATTATTCTCTGGATAAAAATCCACCAAAATGCCCCAAAATTTCCCACAAAATCTCCAGAAATTCCCCCCAAAATCC
>NW_005077652.1:0-245 GCF_000277835.1 Geospiza fortis | reverse complement strand
CAGGAGAAGCCTGTCCCTGTGCATACACTGCTGTTCTCTTGCAGCTCTGCAAGGCTGCTCACTTTGGCAGAGCAGAGAAGGGACAAATGTGAGAGCAGAGCAGGGAAGGGACAAATCAGCTCCAGCAGGGTGAGGAGTGTCTGCTGCTGTTTCCGGGAGGCTGCACCCACCAGTGAAGCCAAAGCCTTTGAAGGACATAATGAAGGATAACAGCTGTATCTTTTTTTCCTCTCAAGGTTTCTGGC
>NW_005077651.1:0-245 GCF_000277835.1 Geospiza fortis | reverse complement strand
GCTTAAAATTAATTTGATTTTGTTTCTCCGAGTGGTAAAGCAGTCAATGTAAAGGTAAGGATGTTTGTCTATCAAAAAAGAAAAGAATGCTGAGGCCTGACTGTGCAGAAGTTTGTAAGTCACCTCTCCAAGGTATGGAGAAGCTGTCTGAACTCACTTCCATATTATTGACAATTTTTGCTTCTTGGAGGACAGGAGACAGAAAGAGACTGGGAAAGAACACAAATACAAATAAAGCAAATCCT
>NW_005077650.1:0-245 GCF_000277835.1 Geospiza fortis | reverse complement strand
GGGCATGGTGTTCTGTGGTGTGGAATACTCCTAGGTGGGTTCAGGTCACCTGTCCAGGCTATGCTCCTTCCCAGTTTCTTTTGCATACCTCCTCACTGACAGAGCATGAGACATCGAGGAAAAAAAAGTCTGGCTTAGGATAAATAGGACTTAACAAAAGCCAAAACATCAGTGTCTGACCAACACCATTCTCATTCTGAGTCCAAAATACGCTGCAAACAGCACTGTAACAGCTACTGAGAAGA
>NW_005077649.1:0-245 GCF_000277835.1 Geospiza fortis | reverse complement strand
GGAATATGCATGTTTCCTTGGGAGTGTATTTCTGTGTTCTCACTAAAATGTGTGTAGCCTCTTAGGAGCTATACATTCTAAACTCAAGAAATGAAGCCACTCAGGCTCTGCACCTGAAGTTACATAGGTGATAACCCCACTATGTTAGAGGATATGCTTACTCACTGAAGTCAGAAGTCTACATTGTACCTTCATGATCTCACAGCCCTTTGCACTGTATAGGCCCAACCTCTATTCATGCTTTA
>NW_005077648.1:0-245 GCF_000277835.1 Geospiza fortis | reverse complement strand
GCGAGAAGCGAGAGCAGCGTGGACAAAAGTCAAAGAGGCAGCAGGTCTCCACAGCAGGAAGGATTTATTGGAAAGGGTAGGACAGGAACAGGTAAGGACTGCGAAGATATGCCAGAAAGGGCGTGGACTGCACAAGGTTTTAAGGAGGTCCAGAGGGGAGGAGAAACTAACCCCCTGGCCAGTAACAGAACAGAATACAATAACTGACATAAAGTAACAACAAATGGGGGACGTGTTGGGGAGGG
>NW_005077647.1:0-245 GCF_000277835.1 Geospiza fortis | reverse complement strand
TCTGCTCTCCTGGAGTCCAGGGCACTGAGCTGGCTGTGCACCCTCCTCACTGCCCCAAGCATCTCAAACTCCACCATTCCCTGGTCACTGAGCCCAGGCTTCCCCTGAGCCTCACATTCCTCAGCAGCCCCTCACTGGGAGAGCAAGGTCCAGCAGAGCACAGCGCCTCTCCTCAGTGGCTCCTCTGTCGCCTGGAGAAGGAATTTATTTATCATCAGTGCACTCCAGGAACCTCCTGGATTGCC
>NW_005077646.1:0-245 GCF_000277835.1 Geospiza fortis | reverse complement strand
CACACTGGGTTCTGTTCCTCTGGCCTGGGCTGGAACTTCTCCCCTGGCCCAGACTGAGTGCAGGGGAACTGGGGGCAGCATCAGCGAGCAGGTCAGTCCTGGGGACTGAGCATCCCCTGTGCCCTGTCCCCCTCTAATGCCACCATCACCCAAGAGAGCAGCCACACACAAACCCAACTCTGCTGCAAGCAAAGCACATTTATTGGCTTCAGGGAAATCACTGCTCATGACAATCCAAAGCTTTT
>NW_005077645.1:0-245 GCF_000277835.1 Geospiza fortis | reverse complement strand
TGTTTATCTTTGTTTTACCCCCAGAAATGTGCCCCTTTGTACAACCTTCTCACAATTCCCACTTGCTGAGAACTGTTCCTTTCCTTTCTTCACCCAAAGAGGAAAGGGGACACATTTCTCTAGACCAGGTAGTTCACATCTTGTGAATGTAAGACCCCTTGAAGCACTTTTTTGAAAAGTATTTTTCAGGAAACAATTCTCTGTTTTGTTTGATGCAGCCACAAGACTACTTAAGTAATTTCTGT
>NW_005077644.1:0-245 GCF_000277835.1 Geospiza fortis | reverse complement strand
AATACTAATGACAGAGGGTAGAAGAAAGGAAACAGTATCGCTCACTGTGGAAAACTCCCAACAACAGACAATGCTGGATGGCTCTGTCTGCCACACTTTCTCAACTCAAAGGGACCCCTTTTCCCTTGAAGGATCCCTTTCCCCCCAAGCCTGGCAATGATACGAGGTGGCCTAGAATAACCTCTGGGTACTGGCCATGCCCCCTCAAGCATACTGAAAAAAATTAACCCTGTCCTGGCCAGAAC
>NW_005077643.1:0-245 GCF_000277835.1 Geospiza fortis | reverse complement strand
GCAAAGACCCATCAAGACCATGGATGGCTCTTGAAGATCAGGGATGGACCCATCATGGCCATGGATAACCTTTGATGACGACAATGACAGTGAAGACCCACCAAGGCCATGGATGGACTCATGACCATCACAGATGTTCCACAATGATGATGACCCTTCATGACCACGGATGTTCCTTGACAATGATGATGACCCATCATGACCATGAACATTCTGTGACGATGATGACGATGATGATGATGATG
>NW_005077642.1:0-245 GCF_000277835.1 Geospiza fortis | reverse complement strand
TTTGAAATCATAAAACCAACAAAAAATGAGCAGAGCAGAGTCAGTTCTTTAGTTAGATTTTAACTTGCTGCATTGCACATTTCTTTTCAATGTTGATATAAGCAAAACTGGTTCATTCACTCAGGTGCATGTCATTGATTTACAAACAGTGAAGTAGCAAAAAGGCAAAGGTAGCAGAAAAAACAGCATGAAATGAAATCAGAGAATTGTTTGGTATAGAAGGGACCTCTGGAGATCAGCCAGTC
>NW_005077641.1:0-245 GCF_000277835.1 Geospiza fortis | reverse complement strand
GCTGTGACTCATGAGCTCTGGCAACACGCCCGGGCTCTCTCCCAGCCTAACCTGAATGATAACAACATCCGCTGTACAGGTGACATCCACAAAAAACCTTTCATTTCCGAGATCTGCCGGAACACCTTTTACGGAGCGCCCGGATACCCGGAGGTTTCCCCCGAGGCCTCCGCACCCTCTCCCTCCGCACCGCGCCGCGATTGGCTGCTTTCCCGTGCGCTGATTGGCCAAAAGCCGAAACCCCA
>NW_005077640.1:0-245 GCF_000277835.1 Geospiza fortis | reverse complement strand
GACAAAATGGGGGAAATCAGGGCTGGGTGGCACCAAACCCCCCAAAATTTGGGATAAAATGGGGGATGGGGAAAACAAGGGTTGGGGGGTGCCATGACCCCGAAAATTGGGGACGAAATGGCAGAAATTAGGGCTGGGGGACACCAAGGGGTCACCGAGAATTTGGGGACAAAACAGGGGAAATCAGGGCTGGGGGGACACCGAAAATTGGTGACAAAATGGGGGGACACCCAAAATTGGGGACA
>NW_005077639.1:0-245 GCF_000277835.1 Geospiza fortis | reverse complement strand
ATAACTTTTGACTTGGACAGAAAAAAAGTCTTCCTGATAAAAGGAAATCTGTAAACATCCTATGCCTTGACTTTGCAAAGGTTTGAGAATAACACTGGAAGCAGTGTGAAATGTGTCACAAAAAATAAGGGCTGCATGAAGTTGTTATAGAATGGGTATAAATTTCAGCTGGAAAACTACAGTAAGATACCAGCTTGCTGTGAAAAAAAGTAAAGATAACATTCTGTACTGGATTCTTCCTTTTC
>NW_005077638.1:0-245 GCF_000277835.1 Geospiza fortis | reverse complement strand
TTCTAAATTGCATATAAAGTAAAATTCCCAATCAAAAACATATTTAAAAACCTCAAGAATTTAAACGTCCTTAAGTTATCCAACTGTCTTGGTTTGTTCAGTTTCATTACAAGAATTCCAGTTACCCATTATACCTTGGGGTTAAGACCTTTTTTCTCCATAAATGTGTGATGGCTGAAAACAGGAAATGTCAGCTCTGGAAATTTGTTACAGAGTGCTGGGAATTTAGAGTAGATTCTACTGCC
>NW_005077637.1:0-245 GCF_000277835.1 Geospiza fortis | reverse complement strand
TCCAAACACACCAAGTGACTTCAGTCTGCTCCACATGCAGATACTGTGCAATAAATAATGAGCCACATAATTGTAGTTTGAGTATTGAATCAGCCTGTGAAAGCTAGAAGTGTAGGAGGTGAGTTTTGTGAGGACAGGAACAGCATTTCCTGAATGTACTTGGGATAATTTCAGCCAAACCATGAACAAGAGAGCTTTGGGTAGAAAGATCTACAAAAAATGCATCTCTGTTCTGCATGAGACTT
>NW_005077636.1:0-245 GCF_000277835.1 Geospiza fortis | reverse complement strand
TTGTTAAACCACTAGAAAGCTGAGCACGCCTCTATGAACACACGTTAAAAACGAACAAACCTCGGGAAAAGCCCAATTTTCCTTCCAGCCTGTGAACAGGTAACAAGGCTGGCCTGGGTGCCGTCTCAGCTGGTCCAGGCTGGATGGGCACTGCCATGGGTCTGGGCCCCTTCTCAGGGACCCCACCAGGCCCTGTCCCAGCAGAGCCGGGCACCAGCAGCTGCCAGGCAGGGGGAGGGGAGGCC
>NW_005077635.1:0-245 GCF_000277835.1 Geospiza fortis | reverse complement strand
AACCTCATGGAGTTCAACAAGGCCAAGACCAAGGTCCAACACATTAGTTGGGGAAATCCCAAGCATAGGTATAGGCTGGGAGGAGAATGGATTCACAGACCCTCTGAGAAGAAGGACTTGAAGGTGTTGATTGATGAGAAACTCAACAGAAGCTGATAACGTGCACACACAGTCCAGAAACCAATTGTATTCTGGGCTGCAGCAAAAGAACTGCAGAAAGCAGGTTGAGGGAGATGATTCTGCCC
>NW_005077634.1:0-245 GCF_000277835.1 Geospiza fortis | reverse complement strand
CTCCTCCATGTAGCAGGCGTTGGTGCCAGTCCCTGTGGGTATTGGATAAACCACTGTTTGTTCCCTGTGTGCTTTTTGCTTGGGAATAAGTCAGTGTATTGCCTTTGGGAGAAAACACAGACACATAACCCTGTGGCACAGGATGCTCATATAGGCCACCTGCACCCATGAAATCATCATTTCACAGTGAATGAAAAAAAACTGAAATTATTCTAAGGTTTGACTTGTTTAAAAACATTTTTTTT
>NW_005077633.1:0-245 GCF_000277835.1 Geospiza fortis | reverse complement strand
TTTTTTTTTTTTTTTTTTTAATCTATTAAAAAAAAACTATTGATTTCATTAAAATTTCAATTCGAACCCAACAAAGCCCCGGCCCAGCAGCTCAGGGATTTCGGAGCCCGGTTCCTCGCAGAGCTCGGCCCATTCCCTGCTCGCTTTCCCGCGCCCCAAACCCGAATTCCCGACCCTTTGCCCCAGGAATTGGAAGGAATCCCGCGCTTTTCTCCGAGGTTTTTTCCGCTCTCCCTTAATTGCGG
>NW_005077632.1:0-245 GCF_000277835.1 Geospiza fortis | reverse complement strand
TTTCCCTTGCCCTCCTGCCAAGAGTTGGCGCAGAAACCCTTTCAGCCCTAACCAAATGGTCATTAACCTTTCCCAAATGAAAATGTATGGACAAGTGGGTGCCAGTGTCCATCACAAGGGAGGAAAGTATTCTATTAGCAGAGGGATGTTGGCTCCTGTGTGAGTGCTGATATCTCCTATCAAGGACTGTCCAGCTTCTCTCACCACACACATTTAGCTCTTCCCCATCCCCAAGAAAATCACTT
>NW_005077631.1:0-245 GCF_000277835.1 Geospiza fortis | reverse complement strand
AGGAGTGTTCCAGGGGCAGCAAAGAACAATCAAAGAGAACAAAAGTTGCCTTTGCTGCCAGCTGGGATTACACTCATTGCTTGAGAGGCATTGAGTGAACTCTAGGAACTGCTCTTGCCTATCAATTTTGTGCAGGGCTGCCCAAGAGTGGGACAGCTGGCAAGAGATGGGTGGTTGGGAGTCCTTTGCTTTGGAGGATTTAGAGGGAGAGGAATGTGACACATTTTTGCAAAGATGGTGAATTC
>NW_005077630.1:0-245 GCF_000277835.1 Geospiza fortis | reverse complement strand
TGCTGCCATCTCCAGATCTGTGAGAATTGTCTTTGAAGACCTGTAAGGTAAAAAGATCCACTCTATGATCAAAAGAGAGTCTCTTTGAGACAAATTCCATTGAAAAATCAAACCACGGAATTACACTTTTTCTCCCAACACTCAAAGGGCAATTATTCTACGAATCGATGCGCTTGCTTCTTCTGAATGGCCTCTGTAATGTTTTCCAGTTCTTTTCTTGCTTCGGGTGTGAGTGTCCTGGGAGA
>NW_005077629.1:0-245 GCF_000277835.1 Geospiza fortis | reverse complement strand
AACCCCCCAAAACGCCCCCAGGCCCTCCCCCCTCGGCCCCCCTGAGCCCCTGGCCCGTGTTCTCACCTGGGAAACCCCAAATCTTTGGGAATTCTCAATTGGGAAGGCCCAAATCCCTGGAAACTTCACCTAGGAAACCCCATATCTCACCTGGGACTTCCCAAAACCCTTCCAGGATCCCTCAAAACCCCACAGGAGCCCTCAAACTCCACCTGGGATCCCCAAAAACCCTCAAAACACTGGTG
>NW_005077628.1:0-245 GCF_000277835.1 Geospiza fortis | reverse complement strand
GCCTTACCAAACACTTAGGGAAAACAGAGCATATAGTGAAATATAGGCTGCAGTGAAGTGACATGCAATTCAATAGCTCTTAAAAGTCTCCAGGGTAGACCAAATTACGACCTGCTAGCAGGGATTTTTCACTTGCAAATATGCTGAAAACTTGTTTACCTGAAACTTCTCCATTTGTTTTTATCAGGATGCATTTGCAAATGTGAAATGGGTGGTTTCAAGCCATTCCTGTAAAAAAAATAAAT
>NW_005077627.1:0-245 GCF_000277835.1 Geospiza fortis | reverse complement strand
TTCCATAGGGTTCTATAGGATCTCTATAGGGTTCTGTAGGGTTCCATAGGGTTCCATGGGGGTGTCCAGAAGGTTCCATGGGGTTCCATAGGGTGTCCATAGGGTTCCATGGGGTTCCATGGGGTTCCATGGGGCCTCTACAGGATTCCGTAGGGTTCCATAGGGTCGCTATAGGGCACCGATAGGGATCGGTGCGGTACCAATACCTACCGATAACTAATCAATACCGATCAATAACCGGTGCA
>NW_005077626.1:0-245 GCF_000277835.1 Geospiza fortis | reverse complement strand
TGTGAGGAGCAGCTGAGGTCACTCGGTTTATTCGGCCTGGGGAAGAGGAGACTGTGGAGGAGACCTTATTGTGGTCTACAGATTCCCTTCTCTGTGGTGACCATGACAGGACTGGAGGAATGACACGAAGCTTTGTCAAGAGAGCTTTAGTCCTGAAGTTGTGAAAAGTTTCTTTCCCCAAGGACACAGTCAAGCGCTGAAGGGCACTCTCCAGAGAGGTGGGCACAGCACCAAGCCTGGCAGAG
>NW_005077625.1:0-245 GCF_000277835.1 Geospiza fortis | reverse complement strand
CCCTGTCCCTCTGTCCGTCCCTGTCCCCCTGTCCCCATCCCGCTGTCCCTGTCCCTGTCCCTGTGTCCGTCCCCCTGTCCCTCTGTCCATCCCGATGTCCCCGTGTCCATCCCAATGTCCGTGTCCCTCTGTCCCCCTGTCCCTGTGTCCGTCCCGCTGTCCCCAAGCCCCGATGTCCCCCTGTCCTGTCCCCAGCCCTGGAAAATGGGGGGAAAAAAAACACAAACGAAAAATAAATGAAAAAA
>NW_005077624.1:0-245 GCF_000277835.1 Geospiza fortis | reverse complement strand
TTATTCACTACTGTTGATCAGCTCTTTCTTTTTACCCTTTAAGACCAATATATATTCTTTCTTCTCATCTAGGCTTTGCTCACATGCTACCATCATAAAAAGCTGGGCATACTGCAACTCTTCAAAATATCTGTCCCTGCATATGCAGGATATTAAGCTTGATATTAATTTTCGGTCTAAACTTCCAAATTTAGGCCATATTTCTCCATTATCTAGTTCATACATTGGCCACATTTTCTCTGAGA
>NW_005077623.1:0-245 GCF_000277835.1 Geospiza fortis | reverse complement strand
CCAGCCGGATTTGGGATCAGTCCCAACTGGATTTGGGATCATCCCCACCCGGATTTGGGGTCAGTCCTGCCCTGATTTGGGGTCTCACCAGGTGCTGGCACAGCGCTCGCAGGAGGTTCAGGCTGTCCCAGCGGTGCCCGGCGTCCTCCCACTGCGAGGTGACAGCGGCCACCGGTTTGTCCCCAAACCACGGCAGGTAGTGGTAGAGGTTCCCTAAATCCGGGAATATTGGGAATATTAGGAAA
>NW_005077622.1:0-245 GCF_000277835.1 Geospiza fortis | reverse complement strand
ATTACATATTGATGAAGCCTGTTACAGAAATTTCACATTTTTCAGGTCATTCCTAGAAAGTGTGGAATTCTGCTCTTATAACCAACATTACATTCTTTTTCTTTTCCTCATATCAAAAGGTACAGCTGCATTACATTTCCTTGTGCTGCAATATCTGCATGTCAATTCCATTTTGAAATGTTTCAGTATTTGTTCAGCAACTTGCTACACACTGAATGATTTCTCCCCCTAAAGCAAAAAAAAAA
>NW_005077620.1:0-245 GCF_000277835.1 Geospiza fortis | reverse complement strand
ACAAGATGGGGACATTGATGGGATGGGAACTTCTATGGGATGGCGACATTGTTGGGATGGTGGCAATGGTGAGACGGAGACAAGATGGAGATGTTGATGGAACGAGGACCTTCATGGGACAGTGACGTTGAGGGCATGGTGACAAAATGGGGACATTGATGGGATGATGACACTGATGAGGTGAGAACCTCCAGTGAGATGGAGACATTGATGGAAGGAGGACCTTGATGGGATGGTGATGTTGA
>NW_005077619.1:0-245 GCF_000277835.1 Geospiza fortis | reverse complement strand
GGGTCTTCTGGGTTAAACCAGTTGGAAGATGAAAGCAGCAGTAAATCTCAGATCCAAGCGTGAGAATCTGAGGCCACAAACCTGCCTGGAGTCCGGGGGGCTCCAGGTGATTCCCTGTCCCTGAGAGGGGGAGCAGAAGTCGGCACCTCAGCCTAAAACTGGGGGCTGTGCTGGTCCGAAAAGCCAGTTGGAATAAGTCAGACACCATTGGGCCAGGCCACGCTGAAAAGGCCAATCCAAAACTC
>NW_005077618.1:0-245 GCF_000277835.1 Geospiza fortis | reverse complement strand
CGCAGTCAAAGTTGCTGGCAAAGGACCATATCTAGAATTTGATTACACATTAGCTTAAAATCTTTTTCCTCATCTTCATGCACAATGAAGCATGTTAAAACTACTAACCCATATAGATAGCAAAATATTCTTGAGTTTGATTTGCATCTGTTGTTGTAGCTAATGAATCTTACAATGACTAGCACAAGTCTACTCACAGATAGGTGGTCATGTACATAATTGTCTTGGTTTGGAAAGACAGGTGC
>NW_005077617.1:0-245 GCF_000277835.1 Geospiza fortis | reverse complement strand
CTGCTTGCTGGCTGCTCCAGCTCAAACCTTGCTGGGATTTCACACCCTTATGATTCCTTTTGAATCAGGAAGGTCTTTGTTAGATAAACTTCATAGAGCAGATGCTGTCCTATTTCACACACCCTTACAAGTTGGTCTTCCCACACTTTACATTTCCATGTGCTGGAAGCTGCAGACACAAAGAGCACGATAGATCTTAGCCAGACAGGAGGAGACACCTGTAGAGCTGTGAATGAAGAAGGACA
>NW_005077616.1:0-245 GCF_000277835.1 Geospiza fortis | reverse complement strand
GGGATTTTGGGTGTTGGAGATTTTTGAGGATCAGGGATTTTGGGGTCAGGAATTTCTGGGATCGGAGTTTTTTGGGGTCAGAGATTTTGGGGATTGAGATTTTTTTTGGGGTCGAGGATTTTTGGGGGCTGGGGATTTTTAGGATCAGGAATTTTTGGGGGTCGGGGATTTTTTGGGATTGGGGATATTTTGGGATTGCAGTTTTTGGGATTTGAGACTTTGGGGATTTTTGGGATTGGGGACTT
>NW_005077615.1:0-245 GCF_000277835.1 Geospiza fortis | reverse complement strand
TTTCCTGCCTGCCACTTCCCTCATGTGCCACAAAAAAGCCAAGAACTTCCCCAGGCAATAACACAATTTACAAAACCCCTCTGAAACCATGGCTGGCAAAGCATTCCAGGGAAATGGCAGCTTCCAGCATCCCTGTGTGATGCCGTGGAAAATGCAGCTTGGAAGCTGGGCTGAATCCCTCCCAGGGAGATTTCCTTCCATGGGCAATGTGTCCCTCTTCTCCCAGAGGTTTTCCCAAGGGTTAA
>NW_005077614.1:0-245 GCF_000277835.1 Geospiza fortis | reverse complement strand
CAGGAACCACCCAAACCCTTCACCCTGCCTGAACTCTAATTTTTTAGGACCAAAGGAATGGGTCACCCTGTGTGACCCCTCAGTTTTTAGGACTCAGGATGGCGCAGAACCACCCCAAAGCCTTCGCCCTGTGTGAATTCTCAGCTTTTAGGACCGAAGGAATCAGCAGGAGCCACCCCAAACCCTTCACCCTCAGTTTTCAGGGCAAAAGGAATGGGCAGGAACCACCCAAACCCTTCACCCTG
>NW_005077613.1:0-245 GCF_000277835.1 Geospiza fortis | reverse complement strand
ACTTGAGGCTGTTTCCTTTTGTCCTGTCAGGAACAAAAGGAGCCTGAGCCCCTCCTGTGAGGACAGGGCTGCAGAGTGACCAGCTCAGGCTCTGTGACACAGACACAGCTCTCCCCTCTCCACCTGCAGCCCTGGCTTCAACCCTAGCAAAGGTAAGAGGCAGCTCAGCAGGACATCCAGGGGACCTGCAAACTGGTGTCACTTCCAGCGTAATTCCCTCCTGGGCATGTCATTTGTGACACAGG
>NW_005077612.1:0-245 GCF_000277835.1 Geospiza fortis | reverse complement strand
TGAAGGCATCTCAAGGCACACTTACACGCTGTTCCCTCCCCTTTGTCTGCCCCAGCTCTCTGAGCTGCTTTTCACCTTCCCTACAAGTTTCTGCCATTGGCACTTGCACCAGAAGAGTTGCAGATGATGAATAGTCCATTGGATGCCTTAGGATTTGGCTTTTCTGTTTTTCAGACCCTGCACTGCTTCAGTGCTCTGAACTCCACAGCCTGTTCTCTCAGCTGCTGCTCTCCCGTTCTGCTCAG
>NW_005077611.1:0-245 GCF_000277835.1 Geospiza fortis | reverse complement strand
TTCTGCCTTGGGCTGGTAGAAAGACAAAGATGTGAGCTGGGAGCAATGTTTTCCCCCAGTCCTGTGTGGGATCCTTTCCTGCAGGCTGTGTACTGTATCCTTCAGTGCGTGCAAACAGTGATGAGTAAGACAGTGTGTGATATCTTAGCTGCTCGCTGTTATCCCTCTGCGCTGGACAACACGGAAACCACAAGGCAGGTAACCTGCAGATGCCACAGGAGCATCTGCGTCCTTCATGGCCAAAA
>NW_005077610.1:0-245 GCF_000277835.1 Geospiza fortis | reverse complement strand
AGGCACATGGAGGACAGGGAGTTGATTCGGGACACTTGGCATGGCTTATCCAAGGGCAGGTAAGCAAACTAGTGGCCATCTATGACAGGGTGACTACATCAATGGACATGGGAATGACTATTAAAGTCATTTGTCTGTAAAGCCTTTGACACAAACCCCATAATAACCTTTTCTCTAAATAAGAGATTAAGTTGATGGGTGAACTTTTTGGTGGATATGGAATTGGTTGAATGGTTGCATCCAGA
>NW_005077609.1:0-245 GCF_000277835.1 Geospiza fortis | reverse complement strand
TCTTCTGGAACTGTTCAGCTTTGCTCCCATCCAAACACCAGAACATCGCCAAGAGCCCCACACCGTGGCCTGGTGGGAAGGCTGCAGGGATGCCACATCCCGGCTCCGGAACTCAGGAGAAGCCGAACAGGACTCTAAATCCACCAGCTTTCTTCACAGTGAGGAGACTCAAGCATTCATTTTTTCCCCATGCTCTGTGGATTCTCCGTGTGTTAAATAAACAGGTTTTTTCACTTTCCTCCAAG
>NW_005077608.1:0-245 GCF_000277835.1 Geospiza fortis | reverse complement strand
GAATGGCTGGATGAACAGGGCCATGGGGATCCCTGGAAAAGTTGTACAAGCAAACTCAATGTTAGCTTAGCATAACTAGGCCTTACGTCATGATAAGGAGATTGCAAAATGTGCTGCATCACGCTGACAGGGTCGAAAGGGCAAGGAGAGCAACAAAAATGAAGAAGAAAGGTGGTTTTGCAATATAAAAATAAAGAAGTAAAAAAGACAAGAATGAAGAAGAACCCTGTGTTAGAAACCACAAA
>NW_005077607.1:0-245 GCF_000277835.1 Geospiza fortis | reverse complement strand
GCGCACTGGGACATCCCGTTCATGCCTTGCATCTCGGTTCCAACCATAAGGAGTTTCAGAAGCCGTGTCCCGAGCTCTGCCATGCTGCCATCTCCTGCTGCTTGAGGGGTCAAAACTCTGGGTCTGCTGACCCCTGCTGTGGCCATCAGGGTTCCACCTCCGGGTCCTGCTTCGGTCCCTTTCCCAGTCTCTGGCACGGCTATTGCCACGCTCTCTGCTGGGAGATCTGCGGCGCCCGTGGCCTG
>NW_005077606.1:0-245 GCF_000277835.1 Geospiza fortis | reverse complement strand
TCCCATTTGTGATTTGTACATAACCCCCAGCTAGTGACACATCCCCTGTCTGGGAAGCTGCCCAGAGATGGAGAAGGAGGTGCTGGGGTCAGTCCCTCATGGATCCAGGAATGGCTGAGCACAGCAGCCCTGTGCCTGTGGGGGCTCAGTGAGCAGCACACACCTCCAAAGTAGGAGCCATCAGCCAGCTTGGTCTCCTTGTTGCCCTTGGTGAGGACGCTGACCACGCCGTGCTGGATGAAGTA
>NW_005077605.1:0-245 GCF_000277835.1 Geospiza fortis | reverse complement strand
GTGTTTTTATTTTTGGGGTAGTTGGTTATAGGTGTATTGTATGTTTTTTAAGTGAAGGCAAATCGAGGATTGTATTTGGTTGTTAGAGGAATGGCGAAAAGTGTATTGGTATAGTTAATAGTGGCATGTTGTTTTGGATTTTAGTTTGTTTTGGAGTTTTAATAAGTTTGGTACAGTGGTGTATTAATGGTGGAGTTGTTTCAGGTATGATAGTTTAAAGTTAATTTTTATTTGTTTTAGATTTG
>NW_005077604.1:0-245 GCF_000277835.1 Geospiza fortis | reverse complement strand
AAGTGCTGAGTAGAGTGGGATAATGACTTTTTCATCTGTGCCCTGGTTGTTGTGATGCAGTCTAGCATCCTGATGGCTTTCTTTGCCACAGTTTGCTCATGTTGTGCTTGCTGTCCACAGGACCCCAAGTCCCTTTCCACAGTGCTGCTCTTCAGGCAGATAGATCCCAGCCTTTGCTGTGCTCTTGGATTATGTTCTCTCATGGGCAAGACCTTGTATTTGTTGAACTTCATAAGGTTCTTGTT
>NW_005077603.1:0-245 GCF_000277835.1 Geospiza fortis | reverse complement strand
AAATGAAATGTCACCAATTTTTGGGTTCAAATTGGGGTTTTTTGGGTCCCTCAGGGGGTGTCGCTGCTGCAGGTGCGCTCGCAGGCGCTGCTCAGTTACCTGCAGGACCTGGCCCTGCTCTGCTCTGATTTTGGGCTGAAATTTGGCGTTTTTGGGGTTCCTCCCATCCGCTAGGGGGCGCCTCTTGCTCAGATCCATTTGAGGTGAAATTTGGGCGAAATTTTGGGGTGAAATTTGGGAATTTT
>NW_005077602.1:0-245 GCF_000277835.1 Geospiza fortis | reverse complement strand
ACCACAAGGAATGGCACCAGGGTCACAGATGATGGCATCAACCCCAAATCCGTGGGTCAGATGGCACCAGGAGCACAAGGGATTGCACCAGGGTCACAAGGAATGGCACAAACCCCAGTGTGTGCGTCAGAAGACACAAGGGTCATGAGGGATGGCACCAGGATCACAAAGGGATGACACCAACTTCAAATCTGTGTGTCAGATGGCACCAGGATGATAAGGGATGGCACCAGGAGCACAAGGGA
>NW_005077601.1:0-246 GCF_000277835.1 Geospiza fortis | reverse complement strand
AATATAGAAGTAATGTTTAAAAGTAGAACCATCAGCTAACGACATGATGTGTAAGCTGATACTGCTGTATGTCAGATAAATGGTTTGGAATAATTGTTAGATAATAGGGCATTATAAGATAATGATTCCATTATTTATGTGACTTACACTGAAAAAAATTAGTTGTCAGAATAATGCAACTATTTAATCAGTTCCAGTAACTTTTAAACACATTTTCAAAATACTGTATTTTCTTTAGCTCTTTTT
>NW_005077600.1:0-246 GCF_000277835.1 Geospiza fortis | reverse complement strand
TATTGCATTTTAGTGTCTTAAGTCTTTCTAAATATTCAATGATTTAAGTGGAAGTAATCCTAAAAGAAATAGTTAAGATCATTTTTCAAGGGGGGGATTGTCAGAAATCATATAACTTTCTAATTCACTATTCCAATTATTTGTTTTCATTAACTCTGTTAATAATAGCTTTACTTAGTCATAAGCAGTGCAGTTTTCCACTGGGGCATGTAGCAAGATTTTATAAAACTGCTATTAGTGGAACAC
>NW_005077599.1:0-246 GCF_000277835.1 Geospiza fortis | reverse complement strand
CCTGCCAAGGGATCTACTTGCAGAACACAGTGTTCATGTCCTGCTTTCTGCTGGCAGGGCTGGGAGTGACCAAGCCTGAATTAATGCCCCTCTCCTTCACTGCTCCTATCAATACTAATAAAAGGAATTGTCGTTTTTAAGACAACTAAATTTTATTCCTTTTCCACAAGAAGTTGAAGATACACATGATCCTTCCCAGGAAAAGGCCAGTTTGGGAGTGTGCTGGGCCAGTACCAGGACAGGGAC
>NW_005077598.1:0-246 GCF_000277835.1 Geospiza fortis | reverse complement strand
TCATAACCATTTTATTGGATGCTGCTATGAAAATACCAGAGTCTGAAGCACTTCACTCATTTATCCCACAAGTGCAAAAGGCAAAGGAACTTACAGAAGCCAAGCTACAGGTGCCTCTGAAATATTTCTCCTAGCTTTCATTGAGCAGGTCGAGAAAAATGGCATTCTTTCTAAATTGGCAGAAATCATTTTATCATTCAAATGCTTATTTGGAGCTATCCTCTCAAATGACAGTAGGAAACATTT
>NW_005077597.1:0-246 GCF_000277835.1 Geospiza fortis | reverse complement strand
AAAAATGGGGAAAAATTTGGGAAAAGAAGGGAAAAAAGCTGAGCAAGGGGCAGAGGGAGGATTTGGGGTGAACGGCCGTGCTCTCCGTGCTCTCCGCAGTTCCCCGGCGGCAGTGACAATTACCTGGCCATCACCGGCGCCTCCCACCCCTTCCTCAGCGGGGCCGAGGTGAGGGACGGGCGGGGAGACGGGGCAGGGCTGGGCACGTGCCCCGGAAATCCCAAACCGCCCCATTTCCATCCCCAA
>NW_005077596.1:0-246 GCF_000277835.1 Geospiza fortis | reverse complement strand
TTTTCCCACCCTGAATTCCAAGGGAAGGACCCTCCCATCATTTTTTTTTCCTGGAAAAAAAGCATCCAGCCATGGATGGAGGAATGGGAAGGGATTTGTGTGTGTGTGGGGGGGTCCCCATTCCCTGTCTGGAAAATCGGGAAGCTCCAGAGGGGGGAAAAAATGGGATGGCAGCTCCTTTTTCCCCTCCTCCCCCGTCCCTTTTTCCATTTCCCTGGAATAAAAATTCCAGCTGCTGCTTCCACC
>NW_005077595.1:0-246 GCF_000277835.1 Geospiza fortis | reverse complement strand
TGGGAAAAAAAATCTGTCTTGGCACTAATGTATTCTGCATAGCTATAAAGACTAATAAAGTTTCTGTAGAAGACATCAAGCTTAAAAACAATGAGGAGGCATTGCACTGAATCTATGTTCAGAGCTGAAAATATGGCACATCTTCTGTTCATTTCTCTTTTTTTCCCACTCATTGTTTTATCCTAACAAAATTAGAATTTTGAAATGTGCAAGTTTTTAAACCTACATGAGCAACCTAGCTTCTAT
>NW_005077594.1:0-246 GCF_000277835.1 Geospiza fortis | reverse complement strand
ACTGGGATGAACTGGGAGTGGGTTTGGGGTTGGCTGGGAGGGGCCCGGATGAACCTCCGGCCACGCCCGCCTCGGTCATATGCAGATTTATGCAAATGAGGTGATAAATAAGCTTGGTTACCGACGTGGAAATGGGGACTGGGCCTTACTGGTTTGTACTGGGAGGGAGCTGGGCGTGGCTCTGGCTCCACCCACCCCCATCAACATGCAAATCCATGCAAAACTTATGCAAACGAGAGCGCAAAT
>NW_005077593.1:0-246 GCF_000277835.1 Geospiza fortis | reverse complement strand
CACAGAGTGAATCATCTGACACAGAGATTCTCCTAATGGAAATCATGTCACTCCACACGGAAAGAATTGTGTCTTCTTTAGAAGCATAATTTCCCATTGCAGAAACACCGTCACCCAACCCAAGAAAAGCACGAACTGTCTGCTGCGCTGGGGGATTCGCCCCTGCCCACTGGTCTTAGCTATCAGGGCAAAACCGTGGACACAGTCCCTCTGGGAAGGACATGGGGAAGGTTGTTACCTCCCCAG
>NW_005077592.1:0-246 GCF_000277835.1 Geospiza fortis | reverse complement strand
CTAATTTAATGACTTTTTTTTTCTTTTTTTTTGATTCCAGATTCACATTTCCAGGTGCCAAGAGTCCAGAGAAGAGCCCCCCGCTCACTTCTGCCTTCCTTTTGAGATCAATATTTTGGTTTTTGTGTTTATTTATTGAACACAGCAGTGACCGTTGGCATCTTTGAAGCGTAATCTCATCTTGGGCCGGTATTTCTCCAGATAAAGCAGCTGTTTGGAATTGAAAGCTCCCCTCCTTTTCCTAAA
>NW_005077591.1:0-246 GCF_000277835.1 Geospiza fortis | reverse complement strand
AAGAACATGCAGCCATTAATTTCACCACACATCAAGTGTTACTGATACATAGAATGTCAGAAATTAAAACATCCCCTACTCTGACTTAGCAACACCCCAGCCCAGCAACACAATTATTCCAAAAACTCTTATGTATACTGCAAGCATTTCAGCACATCTCAAGCAATTATGTAAGACACATTCATTAATGACCTCATGAACAGAGAAGAAAAATTTCCATTGGATTTTGCTAGGATTTCTTTTTTT
>NW_005077590.1:0-246 GCF_000277835.1 Geospiza fortis | reverse complement strand
GGTTATTTTTACCTTGACTTTTCCTCCAGCATTCCTCTTGATATTAACGGAAACTTGGGTCAAAGCTCTAAACATTGATCAAGCATAATTGCATGCAATTCTCCTGATTTGACATATCTATTGCTACACCATTAGAAAATACCATTATCCCAAATATCTTCCAGCAATTTTCCCTGTGCTCTTGCAGTGTTACTAATTTGTGATTTTCAGTATGGCTTGTTTTAGTAATATTGACAAGTGGCATAT
>NW_005077589.1:0-246 GCF_000277835.1 Geospiza fortis | reverse complement strand
GGGGAATTTTGGGACTCCTGGGGGGTCAGGGTTTTTCTTGGAGGTTTCCTGGTTTTGGGGGTTTTTGGGAGGTTTCCTGGTTTGATTTTTTTTTTGTTTTTCCTGGTTTGGGGTTTTTTGGGGGCTTTCACGTTTTGGCACTCTTTTGCTGTTCCCGTTTTGGGAGGGTTTTGGAAGATTTCCTATTTTTGGGGGTTTTTTCCGGTGTTTTCCCATTTCTGGGTTTTCCCAAGGATTTTCTCATTT
>NW_005077588.1:0-246 GCF_000277835.1 Geospiza fortis | reverse complement strand
AAAAAAAAAAAACTCATGGAAAACCTGACTTGAAAGTTTTGTATAACTGTCCTGTGTAATGTAAGATGTGGTCTTGGCCCAAAACAGATAAATGAAAGTGACTGTTCCGTCTATCACTGAATTATTTTGTTAAAAGATGTTATGTCCTAAAGCAAGAGACAAGCATTTGAATCCTATGGAAATCTTGGAACTCTAGGAATTTCAAATGGATGGGATTTTTTTTTTTATGTCAAAGCAATGTAAAAC
>NW_005077587.1:0-246 GCF_000277835.1 Geospiza fortis | reverse complement strand
TCCAGATCCCACTGGGATTCGAGATTCCTGAATTTTGGGATTCCTAAAATCCCCAAATCCCCAAAAAATCCTGAGAAAAGGGCAAAAAACCCCGAGAAAATTGGAAAGAAAATGAAGAAATTGGGACAAAACCAGAAATTGCTCAGCGAATCTGGGCAAAAATGACTCCAGATCCTACTGGGATTTGAGATTCCCAAAATTTCGGGAATTTTGGGATTCCTAAAATCCCAGAATCCCCAAAAAATC
>NW_005077586.1:0-246 GCF_000277835.1 Geospiza fortis | reverse complement strand
CCTCAGCTGATTTTGGCCTCTGTGCTCTGCTCAGCCCTGAGCAGAGTAAACGGAGGTCGATGGTCGGGACCACCTGCTGGATGGCACCCGAGGTGGTGAGAGGAGAGCCCTACGGCCCCAAAGTGGACACCTGGTCCCTTGGCATCGTGGGAATAGAAATGGCCAAAGGAGAGGCTCCTTATATTCGGGAAACCAGTGCCAGGGTAAGGTGCAAATACGCTCAGATAGTCGTGCCCTTCTGGTCCC
>NW_005077585.1:0-246 GCF_000277835.1 Geospiza fortis | reverse complement strand
TGGGCTTTGCAGCTCTACTGGGGATGACGGGTGTCCCCTTCCATGACTTTCTCTCCCTCCCTGTCCCACTGCCTGCATTCTAAACCTGTCTCTATGCCTGGTATTTCCTGCTGGTTATGTTAGAACAATGCCTGTGACACCTTTCCTGCTGTCCAATATCTTGTGTTGGTTCATCCCATAGCGCTCGTCTCCACTTGCCCCAGCAAGGTCAGACTCTGCGGTCCCATTGCTGGGCTCTGAGTGAAA
>NW_005077584.1:0-246 GCF_000277835.1 Geospiza fortis | reverse complement strand
TAGAGCCAATTCACATTGAAATTGAGACGTGAAGACTGTATTAAGGTAAAACAATACTCCATTCCCATGGAAGGGAGGAAGGGGCCGAAACCAGTGATAGAGGAATTAGTAAAGAAAGGAACGTTGAAGCTGTGCATGTCCAGACACAATACCGCAATTTTGGAGTGCGGAAAACTGATGGAAGTTATAGGCTGATACAAGATTTAAGGGCTGTGAATGAAAGGACTAAGACACTGTTCCCCACAG
>NW_005077583.1:0-246 GCF_000277835.1 Geospiza fortis | reverse complement strand
GATTGCAGCACATGTTTCACATTCATGGCTGACCTGTGTGATAGCCTCTGTGATCAGATCCACCCCTCGATCACAAGCTCATCTGTAGGTTGCATCTTTTCCTAGATGTCCTGATGTTTCATGGGCCCATCGGGCTGTAAATAGTTCACACTTCTGCTCCCAGTCTAAGTCTACCTGAGCTATTTCCATTTTGGCAGCCTTATCTAGCTGTTCATCGTCGTGATGTTCCTCAGCGGCATGGCATTT
>NW_005077582.1:0-246 GCF_000277835.1 Geospiza fortis | reverse complement strand
CTCAGCAACTGCGCTGAATCAGCTCCAGCTGGGTAAAAGGTAATTCTAACAAAAAGATCACAACCACTGAGCCAAGAAACCAACCAACTCAAAGGAGAAAGAGCATGCAGACAACCTAGCATGAGAAGTGAGAGAAATAGTGACCAATAGTAGAGAAAATGTGAATTAACAAAGGAACTAGGTAACTTGTACCCAATGAACATTAATGCTTTTGTTAATTAAAATGTATAAACAGTGAAAAGTTTT
>NW_005077581.1:0-246 GCF_000277835.1 Geospiza fortis | reverse complement strand
TCCCACATCTGCCCATCTTTTTGCCTGTGGTCTGAGGTCAGGTGGATGCCATCTGCTCTCAATCCAGCTGCTCCTTGATAGATGCACAGACATGAATCCAAAACCTTGAGTATTCCCTGAGTAGGCAGGCATTCAACCGTTCAGTTCATGTTCTCCTTCCTGAAGCCTTCTCCACTCGATTTCCATCCTGCACCACAAAACCTCTTTTCAAGCTCCGGTGCTGCTGCTCTCTGCCTCATGGCTGCT
>NW_005077580.1:0-246 GCF_000277835.1 Geospiza fortis | reverse complement strand
ATGGGGGAAGGTTTGTGTATGTGTGTAAATGAGAGAAAAACTGATTTTTGGGACACCTGTCTTGGGTTTTGAAAAGAAAAGCTGAAATGGGACTATTTGAAATGAGTTGCTTTTAAGGTACAGCTGTGCTGTTCAGTGTTTTTAGTTGAATAAATGCCAGACCAGAGGATTTGATATAGGTTTAGGTTTTATTCTCAAAGTCCTGTTTCTTCACATCCAAACTGCAGGAAGCAGCATTGTGTTCTC
>NW_005077579.1:0-246 GCF_000277835.1 Geospiza fortis | reverse complement strand
ACTGACTGGATGGTCACACTCAAAGAGATGGCTCATCGCTGGCTCAAAATCCAAGCAAGGACCAGTGACAAGTGACATTCCTCAGGGGTCCGTATCAGGACCAGCACTGTTTAAACATCTCTTTGGCAATGTGACAGTGGGATCAAGGTACCCTCAGCAAGTTTGCCAATAACACCAAGCTGTGTGGTGTGGTGACATGCTGGAGGCAAAGGGATGCCCTCCAGAGGGACCTTGGCAGGCTTGAGA
>NW_005077578.1:0-246 GCF_000277835.1 Geospiza fortis | reverse complement strand
GGAAAGGGCCTTCCTTCCCAAAGAAAAGGGCCTTCCTTTCCAAAGAAAAGGGCTTCCTTCCCAAGGAAGGGGGCTTCCTTTGCAAGCTCACAGGCAGCACCCAGTCTCAGGGTCACTCTGCATTGCACAATGGACTATAGCAGAACCTCGGAGCAGCAGCTGGAACAGCAGAGGTGAACACAATCAGGGTGGGAAAACAAAGTGTAGCAAAGAGTCCAAAGCTGTGACAGGAGCCACGGGGCTCTG
>NW_005077577.1:0-246 GCF_000277835.1 Geospiza fortis | reverse complement strand
TTTTTCCCCAATCCCTGCCCCTTTCTCCCCATTTTCCCCCCAATTCTCACCCCTTTTCCTCGATCCCTGCCCCTTTTCCCCAATTTCCCACCCTTTTTCCCCATTTTCTCCCCAGTTCTCACCCTTTTTCCCAATCTCCCCCCTTTTTCCCCCAATCCCGCAGGTGGTGGCCCTGGAAGGCACCAACAGCACGGGCAGGAGGATGGTGGTGACCAAACTCTACGAGGTGAGGCCGAATTTGGGGGC
>NW_005077576.1:0-246 GCF_000277835.1 Geospiza fortis | reverse complement strand
GGAGTCCTCCCTCTAAGGAGGAAGGAGTGACAGAAACAAGGTGTGATAACTGACCACAGTCAGCATTTCCTGCTCCCCTGTGTTGCTGGCAGGATGAATTAGGGAAAATAAGGAATGGGATTAAACCTGCGAAGAGGGAGGATAGGGGGAAGGTGTGATAAAATTTCATTTTATTTCTCATTTCCTAGTCTGATTTGTTGTTAAATCAATTTCCCCAACTTGAGTCTTGCCATGACAGTAACTGGT
>NW_005077575.1:0-246 GCF_000277835.1 Geospiza fortis | reverse complement strand
TGCAGCTTTATATTGCCAATCAGAGGCCACTCCTCTGACCCCCACTCCCTCACTCCTGGCACTGTAGAAGCTGTGGGAGGAGGCGTGGGGACCAGAAGGTGGAAGGGGAGACCCTGTGGCTCCTGCCATGAGGTCTCCACCATCTTGAGCACGTGAATGCAACCACATGGCCGTGGCCATGCAGTGACAGCAAACCTGGGTAGCAGGAGTATAGACAGGAGAGCTTGGAGAAGGGGTTTTCAGCTG
>NW_005077574.1:0-246 GCF_000277835.1 Geospiza fortis | reverse complement strand
AGATAAACTTTTATATGAGGTGCTCAGCAGAGTCTATTATGCAAATCCTGGATGGAAAAACTGTGACAAAAATCAAAATAAACTTCAGTGAAGGAAAAAAAATAGTGTTTGAGGACATAGGTATGCTCAGCTCCTGAGGTTCAGGGACCATTTACAGCAACATGTAACATACAACAATTAATTTGCTTTGTTTTGATGGCTATATGCCCACGGGATACATTCTGAAAGTTATTAATGAAAAAAAAA
>NW_005077573.1:0-246 GCF_000277835.1 Geospiza fortis | reverse complement strand
CAAAATGGGCACCTTTCACCCCAAAATCCCCAAATATCCCACATTTACCCAGATTTTCCTAATTTCCCCCCAATTTTCCCTGCAAATTCCCCAAAATTTACCCAAATTCCCCCAAAGTTTTCTCCCAAATTTTCAAAAATTCCAAATTTCTCTCCAATTTCCCCCCAGATTCCCAAGTTTTACCCAAATTTTCCCAAATTTCCACCCCAAATTCCCAATTTTTACCAAATTGCTCCCAAAATTCTC
>NW_005077572.1:0-246 GCF_000277835.1 Geospiza fortis | reverse complement strand
GAGAAGACACAGTGACAGAAACATTTCCAAATGACATTCCTCCCTCAACCTTCAGGGTAGGAGGATCAGAGGATGAGCACAGCCATCACCCAACTCCAGAAAAACAGGAGCTCAGGTGGAGATTTATTCCTGGGGAGACTCATCTCCCAAAATCCAGAGTTCCTGGTGTCACTCCCTCATACATCCATCAGCTTCTGAAGGAACCAAATTCCTTATTTTTATATTTAATTTATATTCCTTATTTTT
>NW_005077571.1:0-246 GCF_000277835.1 Geospiza fortis | reverse complement strand
AAACCTAAAATTTCAGTCAGTTTACCAACTCTAGAATCATCTTTCTTCAGTTCACTTAGGGAGAGAAGTCCCTCTTGTTAATGTTATGGAGACTTTTCTACAAGAAAAAACAGTTCTCTTGTGGCTCTCACAAATAGCAGCCACCCGGGGAAAATCTGCAGTCGTGAAGTCCCTCTCATTTTCCACAAGCTTTTCCCACATCTGTGTTTATGGGCTATTTCAACTTATGGGGTAGTGTTTTAAAGA
>NW_005077570.1:0-246 GCF_000277835.1 Geospiza fortis | reverse complement strand
GTTTGTTTTATGTATCTGTTTCTGGAAAGTAATATGTAACATTTAATTTATATTCACATCTGTATATTGTGATAGTTGTATATATATTCAATTCTATTTAAATGTCTATGGAGTTGTATTGTGGTGTAATTCTATTTGTTGAGTTCTTGGTATTAGAGAGAGATACCGATATTTTTTGTATTTCTGTATGGGCTGTATGCTTGTCATAATATGAATAAATTGTTAATTTTCCCTTGATCTCTGTGT
>NW_005077569.1:0-246 GCF_000277835.1 Geospiza fortis | reverse complement strand
AAAAAAAAAAAAGGATGCCTCCTCTGTGCCTTCCAAATCTTTTAACTCCCATGTCAAATTCAGAATTCCTGTCTTGAGGTTTCCCATATTTCTAACCATGCCATTATCCTTAACTTTTTCTCACAACTTTTCCTAACCTAGGTGTGTCTGATGACCAACTCCTTCAACTGAATTTGTCAAGTCTTTCTGTATCTCCCAAGTCACAATAAACAAATAAGCCAATAAACAAATCAATCATTTGTCACC
>NW_005077568.1:0-246 GCF_000277835.1 Geospiza fortis | reverse complement strand
GTTTTTCCATGTTTTTCCATGTTTTCCTAGGAATACAGCGCCATGAGTGCCATTCCCATCTGGAACATCCCAGATTTCCCTCCTGATCCCATTTTTCTGTGTTTTCCTAGGAATGCAACACCATGTGTCCACCATTCCCATCCGGAACATCCCAAATCTCCATCCTAATCCTGTTTTTCCATGTTTTCCAAGGAATTCTGCACCATGTGCTGCCTGGCCCGGGTGCTGTTCCCATCAGGACCACCC
>NW_005077567.1:0-246 GCF_000277835.1 Geospiza fortis | reverse complement strand
ACAAGACAGTATTTTAGGTGTATCCTCTGTTTGCAGAACACAGGTCATGTCTGCCTGAGCACCACGTTCTTTCCACAGGCTTCTTTCATGTCAGCCATCTAGAAGAAACCTGCTCCAGAGCTCACCTGACACACCAGAACCTGCAGGTCACTTTCCTTCTTTGCCATGGGCTTTTCTTCCAGCTCTGGACCTGTGCTTCTTCATGCCTGATGCATGGCTGGGAGCAATCCCACTGCAGAGCTCCAT
>NW_005077566.1:0-246 GCF_000277835.1 Geospiza fortis | reverse complement strand
AGGTAGAGCTGGGAAGGAGGGAGGGGTAGGGAGAAGGTGTTTTAAAGAGCTTATTTTCGTTCTCATTGTCCTGCTCTGATTTCTTAGTAATAAATTCAATTCATACCTAATTAGAGCCAGTTTTGCCTATGAAAGTCCTTGATGTGTGGTCTGTCCCAGTCCTTATCTCAACTCATGAACTGTAGTAGACTCCATGGAGCTGGCTAAAGCTCTGTGGCATGCTGAGACTTAACAGTAGGAACTGCT
>NW_005077565.1:0-246 GCF_000277835.1 Geospiza fortis | reverse complement strand
TTTTGCTGAGGTTTCTAAGAAAGCCCAGGATACACACTTTAGTTGTACAAGAAATGAACCATTAAACAAAACCAAAAAAGTTTATCCTAACTTTTTCATGGAGTTAACATTTATCCTTCTTGTATGCATTCCAGACAAGAATGTTATCTTGTTTGCTCTCTATTGTCTTTCTTCTGTTTGTGCAGATCTTCAAGGGCTGTATTTGCATAATCTACACTGAAGTAGCAGGAATACTTGATCTGTTTT
>NW_005077564.1:0-246 GCF_000277835.1 Geospiza fortis | reverse complement strand
CACCAATGTGCCACCAGTGTGCCACCACTGTTCATGGCTGTGGTTCCTGTTCCACCACTGTTCCACCATTTCCATGGTTACTCATTGCTGCTCAAAAGCAGCTCCAGTCCTGCCCTGGGGATGTTCCTGCACAGTTCCTCTGCTTGTCCAACATTGCTCCACCACTGCTCCACCACTGCTCATCTCCTGCTGTTCCAGGGCTCTGTCTCCACTCCTCCTCTGCTCCCCTGTTGTTCCATGGCTGCT
>NW_005077563.1:0-246 GCF_000277835.1 Geospiza fortis | reverse complement strand
CTTGCGGAAGAAGGCCTCCGACTTGACGTACAGCGGGAGGTTGCAGTAGTCACCTGCCGAGGGAAGAGCAGACAGGTAAGGCTCAGCAGGGACCCTATTGCCCCCCACCCTCTGGACGTGTTGGTGTTGGGTTATGGAGAACCTGTGCTTGGAGAATGAACTGGGCTGCAGAGAACATGTTGGGCTATGGAGAACACATTGGACTACAGAGAACCTGTCCTGTGGAGAACACATTGGGCTGTGGAG
>NW_005077562.1:0-246 GCF_000277835.1 Geospiza fortis | reverse complement strand
ATCCTTGTTCTCAAAACTAAGACATCTGTTAGGGCATACTAATCACTGACGTAGGTAAATAAAGAAGCAATTCCTGGCACAAGAATATTCATCACAGATATAGAGATCAAACACCATTGCACTGAAGTCAAAAGAATTTTCCAACACCTTCCCCCACTGCTGCATAGACTTCTTTAAAAAAAAGTCACTTATGATCTGGTTAATAAAATTATTAGAGAAATACCTCTGCCCAAATTAAGGTGCAAA
>NW_005077561.1:0-246 GCF_000277835.1 Geospiza fortis | reverse complement strand
CTAATATAATGTCCTTCAGAAAAACATGGTTTTTTGTATCTCTTATCCCTAGAGCAGATTTTTCGTGTGTGAGAAATGGCCTTAATATCACTTAAGACTGATGATGTGGACAAGAATGGCACATATAAGCAAAGGTACAATAGTATTACTGTTTATCCAAAGTCCAAAATTCAATTACAGGGGCATTGCAGTCTTCATAAGATCAAAAATAATTCTGTCTTTTTAATTCTTATTCTCCTTGAAAAA
>NW_005077560.1:0-246 GCF_000277835.1 Geospiza fortis | reverse complement strand
CTTTGGCTGTGGCTCTGGTTTTGGTTCCGTGATTTTTGATTGGTCTTGCGGACTCCCAGTCCTGTTCAGACCATTGAAATCAGTGGGGTGCCTTCAGGGTGGGAAGGGGTCCCGAACCCCGAATTCAAATCACTTCGGGGTCACCAGATTGTTATAAATGATGAAATTGTGAGCCAAAATTATAAAAAACTTAGCAAATATTTATGAATTTATCTGCGTGACCGAATTTCGGTCTCCAAGACCACC
>NW_005077559.1:0-246 GCF_000277835.1 Geospiza fortis | reverse complement strand
CTGAGGGTGCCCTCAATCCCACTGTCCTTGTCACTGACAAACAGCACTGGTCCCAGTACCAGTGCCTCAGGAACACCACTCCCCACTGACCTCAACCCCATGACTGCAGAGATGGAGCCAGCATTTATCCCCTGAGTCAGCCACACATCAAACCCTTGTCTCTCCATTTAAAGACAGGATGTCATGTGGGAAAGTGTCAAACGCTTTGCACAGGTTCAAGTAGATGATGTCAGTTGCTCTTCCCTC
>NW_005077558.1:0-246 GCF_000277835.1 Geospiza fortis | reverse complement strand
TTCAAACGGGCAATGCAATGACTGAGTGAAACAGTTGCATAAATTTATGTCTTGTAGGGGATTCAGTGCAAGCGAGGCATTTCAAAAACTGGCAGTGCTAAAACATGGATGGCTATTGGCAATCCTCTGACTCCAGCTCACAGAGAGCCAGTCCTGTCACCCATTGTCAAAAACATACCCTTGGTTTCAGCATTCATCACCATTTGTCTCTTGTAATTGCATTTTTCTGAGGACTAGAAATTAAAT
>NW_005077557.1:0-246 GCF_000277835.1 Geospiza fortis | reverse complement strand
TAATGAAAGGTGTCTTTGACCATGGCAGGAAGATTGAATTTATAATCCCATGGCGTGATCTTTAATGTCCTTTCCAACATAAATCATTCTTGGGTTTGTTCAGCCTGGAAAAGGTTTAAGGATCACTGGTTGTGGCCTTCCAATATCTGAAGGGAGCATACAAAAAGGGTGAAGAGCTTTTTACAAGAGTATGTAGGGATAGGACAAGGGGGAAATGTTTTCAAACTGAAAAAGAGTAGGGTTAGA
>NW_005077556.1:0-246 GCF_000277835.1 Geospiza fortis | reverse complement strand
TTGGAACTCAGCCCGCCAAGGGCACTCGGGCATCCAATGTCCAGTCTTTCCGCAAAGGTGACATGGCGGAAGGTCTCTTCTCCCCGGCCCGGGTGTCGCTGGGTAGGCGGCTGCTTCGTCTAGTCCTTCTTCATCGAGATGATGTTGCTCTAATACTGCAACCTTCTTCGTGGCGGGCTTCACTACCGGTCCTGTCCCAGCAGCAATCAGAGGAGCCTTGACTTCACATGCATCCAGCATGTCTTG
>NW_005077555.1:0-246 GCF_000277835.1 Geospiza fortis | reverse complement strand
CTTTGGGAGGGGATTTGGGGTCACCCCTTTGTGAGGGGCTTTGGGGTCATCCCCCTTTGTGAGGGGCTTTGGGGTCACCCCATTTTTGAAGGGTCACCCCAATTTTTGGGGTTTGAGGTCACCTCATTTTTGTGGGGTCACCCCCATTTTAGGGAGTTTGGGGTCGCCCCATTTTTGGGGATTTTTTGGCCTGACCCCCCTTTGTGGGGTTTTTAGGGTCACCCCAATTTGGGGGGTTTGGGGTCC
>NW_005077554.1:0-246 GCF_000277835.1 Geospiza fortis | reverse complement strand
TTATCAGCAAAAACCTGCCAAAGAAGCACAGATCTGTGGTAAATGGTGATTTAGACCTACCCTACCATCTTCTCCAAACCACATCAAACTTTTCCCCATTTCTTGCTTCTTCACATCTCCCTGAACTCACTGAGCTAAGCTGCTGCAGGTGTCAGTGGCAAACTGCTCCAGTCAGTTCTGTGATGTGGAAATGGATTGGCTTGGGCAGGCATGGACTCAGAGTGTGAAAGAAAATAGCCTCTGAAA
>NW_005077553.1:0-246 GCF_000277835.1 Geospiza fortis | reverse complement strand
TACTGTAGCTATCACCACATTTTTTCTAGCTAGCAAGAATATAAGTACATTGAAAGGCTTCCTCCAAGGGATTTTGACAAACTCCTCAGTGGATAAACTGGGAGTGATTTGTCAGAGCTGGTGGCATATTTTATACCTCCTGCGCTGATATTTCCCACTGGATTTGATAAATCCAGGTTTAGTCAGAGAAATCAGGTAACTGCTCAAAGCAAACACTATGTAGCTTCAGCTGAGAGTTTGAGAGGA
>NW_005077552.1:0-246 GCF_000277835.1 Geospiza fortis | reverse complement strand
TGAATATTCCCATTATTCCCCCCATTTCTGGTGCCCCTTTTTTGTGAATATTCTAATTATTCGCCCCAGTTTTCAGGGCCACATTTTTACGAATATTCTGATTATTCCTCCCATTTTTTGTGAATATTCTGATTATTCCCCCAATTTTCAGGGCCCCATTTTTGTAAATGTTCTGATTATTCCCCCCCATTTTTTGCGCCCCTTTTTTGTGACTATTCCCATTATTCCCCCATTTTTTGCACCCCA
>NW_005077551.1:0-246 GCF_000277835.1 Geospiza fortis | reverse complement strand
AGGACCCAGGGACCTACCAGCCAGTCATCCTTACCTCAATCCCTGGGAAGAAGACAGAGCCTCATTGTGGAGGCCATCTCTGTCCACATGGAACACGAGAAGGTGGAATCAGGTGGATTCACTATGGGTTAACCATGCTTGGCCAACCTGATTGCCTTTTGTGATGAAATAACTGCCTGGAGGGGTGAGAGGAGAGCAGTGGATTTTGTCTGCCTTCATTTCAGCAAGGCTTTGGACACTGTCTCT
>NW_005077550.1:0-246 GCF_000277835.1 Geospiza fortis | reverse complement strand
CAGTGCCAGCCCTGCAGATGACAGCCGGGACATGAGCCCCCCCTCGCCTGCCAGCCCGACCGTGGGGCTCGATAAGAAAACGAGGAGGAAATTCTTGGATTTGGGGTGAGAGCTCAGCCTGGGCAGGGGGAGGGACAGAGGGCTGGGGGGATGGAAGGGGATGGATGAAGGGATGGAGAAGGGCAATGGAAAGATGGAAAAATAGATGGAGGGATGAGGGGGAAGGTGGATGGATGGATGGATGGA
>NW_005077549.1:0-246 GCF_000277835.1 Geospiza fortis | reverse complement strand
CCCTTCTACTCTGCTCTTGTGAGACCCTCCCTTGCATACAGTTCTGTTGTTCCCAACATAAGGACATAGAACTGTTGTAGCAAGTCCAGAAGAGGCCACTAATTTGATAAAAGGACTCAAGCACCTTGCCTTTGGAGACAGGCTGAAAAAGTTGGGGCTGTTAAACCTGGAGAAGGTTGTGGGGAGACGTCATAGCAAACTTCCAATATCTGAAAGGGGCTACAGGGAAGCCAAAGAGGGACTCTT
>NW_005077548.1:0-246 GCF_000277835.1 Geospiza fortis | reverse complement strand
GTGCCCCCTTACCATTCTCCCTACAGTCCGTCACGGTGGTTATGAGGCAGATGAGGGATTTTCTGTGGGGAATCACCAAAGTTGCCCCAGAAAGTTCATTTGGTCAAGAGGTGGGAAAATTCATGGGCTAGTGTGATGAGCGGGTATCGTTAAGCAGGCATAAGAGTATAGAGCAAGCCGCTCTTGGCCAGGCCCTGCTTGAAGCAGTACACCATGGCGGTACAGCAAACACACCTGCAAACAATC
>NW_005077547.1:0-246 GCF_000277835.1 Geospiza fortis | reverse complement strand
CCCACTTCATAACTACATCAGGTTGTGAAGTCTATTTATTCTGCTAATTGCTTCAAGGGGGTAAGGTTCCACAATTTCAATGTCTAGCTTTTTTGGTTTTTTTGGTTAATAAACAGTTTTTTTTCACTTTCACTCCCTGGTATCCATTTCTCTCATTGGCAGAAAAAAGGGAAGTTATTGAACTCATTTCTCCTTGGAGGAAATGCTCTTTCCAGAGCGTTTTCTCCTGAAATTTGTCTCGAAACT
>NW_005077546.1:0-246 GCF_000277835.1 Geospiza fortis | reverse complement strand
CCCCAAATTTGCCCCAAATAACCCCGAACCACCTCGGTGATACCAAAGGGGATGCTGCTCACGTAGAGACACCACGCACAACCCCAAATAACCCCAAAATCCCCAGAAATAATCCCAAATAACCCCAAATCACTTTGGCTATGCCAAAGGGGATGTTGCCCCCGTAGAGACATCCCAAACACCCCAAAAACCCCAAATTTCCCCCAAATAACCCCTACGAACCTCAGTAATGCCGAAGGGGATGTT
>NW_005077545.1:0-247 GCF_000277835.1 Geospiza fortis | reverse complement strand
TTTGGGGTGGATTTGGGATGGATTTGGCACAGATGTGCATGTCCAATCTGCCTTGGGCGTGTCCTGGGCGTGCCCAGTCCAGCATGGGCGTGTCCTGGGCGTGTCCAGCCCGCCCTGGGCGTGTCCAGGCGCACGCCCAGGCGCTGACCGCGCCCCGGCGCAGCCCTGAACAGCCTGGAGGGGGAGTTCAAGGGCAAGTACTACCCGCTGAAGGCCATGACGGAGCAGGAGCAGCAGCAGCTCATGG
>NW_005077544.1:0-247 GCF_000277835.1 Geospiza fortis | reverse complement strand
CCTGGGCAAGCAGAAGGCCGGGAAATGCTGGGCTGCTGCAGCCCGTGGCTCTGCTCCCTGTCACCCCTCTGTCCATCTGCTCCCCAGGGGCATCTCCATGTGGGATGTGGTGATTGGGGCCATAGATCTGAGACAGCCAGGCCCTGAGGCTGTGGTGAGACGCATCCAGAGGCTTCTGGTGCACCAGCACTACGTGGCTGCCACGGCCAGGAACGACATTGCCCTGGTGGAGCTGGACCAGCCCGTG
>NW_005077543.1:0-247 GCF_000277835.1 Geospiza fortis | reverse complement strand
TGCTGAGGGAGCTGGCAAATGTTATTGTTAAGCCAATCTCCATCAAGTGTTGAAGGTCTTAAAGAGATGGAGAAGTGTTTGAGGACTGGAAGAAATCCCGTGTCACTCCAGTTTTCAGAAGGCAACATTACTGGCCAGTCAGCCTCACCTCCAACCCTTGAAAAGTGGTGGAACACCTCATCCTGATTGTCATTTCTAGGTACATGGAGAAAGATTATCAGGAGTAGTCAATATGGATTCATCGGGG
>NW_005077542.1:0-247 GCF_000277835.1 Geospiza fortis | reverse complement strand
CTCCACAAAAAACATCATCATCAACAGACTTTGTTCTCTAATAAATGTATTTAAAGCTGCCGACAGGGCCAGATGGACACGGATTCAAAAGCAGAACATGAAACAGCAGAATTGTGGGATGGGAAACACTTCCCACCTCAGGACTCACCACACTGAGTCAACCAAGCACTTTGGCCTGCAAAATGCCCCAAGGCCAAAGGACAAGGTTATCCCGCCCCTGCAGAACCAGCATAAAAGCCGGCCCAGA
>NW_005077541.1:0-247 GCF_000277835.1 Geospiza fortis | reverse complement strand
GGACATTGGGGGGACATTGAGGGGACACTGGGAGGGGACATTGAGGGGACATGAGGAGGACACACAGGGGACAGCGGGGAGGACACGGGGGTGAGGGCACGAGGCTGAATGTTGGGGTTCCCCACTGGGCTTGAACTGGGGGATCCCGCTCAGTTCGGGGGCTGGGGCCGTGGACTGGGGGGGACATTCCCAGACACCCCCTGCGGATCCTCCAGGGGAGATTCCAGGGGCTGGATCCCAGTTCCAG
>NW_005077540.1:0-247 GCF_000277835.1 Geospiza fortis | reverse complement strand
CGGGAATTCTGGGAATGTTGGGGTATGGTTTTTGGGAAGTGGGAGTGGAATTTTAGGAAATTGGCATGTTGGGAAGCCAAATTTCCATTCCTGGAGTTCTAAAACCCCATCCCAGAACCCAATCAAACCCCCCCCAAAATCCAATTCCACATTCCCAAATTCCAACCCCAGATTCCCAGAATTCCACTCCCAGAATTCCCAAAACCTGCTCTCAAATTCTCAAAATCCAATCCCAGAATTCCCAAAA
>NW_005077539.1:0-247 GCF_000277835.1 Geospiza fortis | reverse complement strand
GGTTCAAGGCATTGGCTCAGAATGTGACACCACAGCCTGAAAATTATTGAATCCGTTCAGAGCAAAATAAAGATCTCACAACTACTATGAGAAGTGCTGAGTACTCACCCTCTCAAAAGGATTTCTCAGATGCTGAACCTCACATGTCTCTGCTGAAGTCTCTCTTATTTCCCAAATGCTTGTCTCATTTCGGGCTTTATGTTCATATTGTACCTTTAAACCCAATGAATCCTAAATTTCTTTGCTA
>NW_005077538.1:0-247 GCF_000277835.1 Geospiza fortis | reverse complement strand
ACATCAAAAAGTGGCTTATCCAGTGTTTGTAGCAACCCTTACAGTTAATTTCTCTGTGAGACAAAGAAAAAATATTCTCTATAGCTGGTACTTCCTTCAAAAGTAAGCTTTGTGAGTATTGGATCACACAGGAGCTGCAATATACAAAGATTGTAATACAGTGGTTTAAGCTTCTTTCTATTTTTGCTTACTGGTGAAATGCATCCCTGAAATAATCAAATTCCCACCAATGTCCTGTTCTAGATCT
>NW_005077537.1:0-247 GCF_000277835.1 Geospiza fortis | reverse complement strand
GTTTGCATAAAGGGGCGTGGTTATAGCGCACAGAACCGCCTCGGAATTTGCATAAAGAGGCGTGGGTAAAGCTCACGGTATCACGTCTGTATTTGCATAAAGGGGCGTAGTTATACCTCACGGCACCGTTTGCATAAAGGGGCGTGGCTACACCTCACAGAACCGCCTCTGTATTTGCACAAAGAGGCGTGGCTATTGCTCACAGTATCGTCTCGATATTTGCATAAAAAGGCGTGGTTATAGCTCA
>NW_005077536.1:0-247 GCF_000277835.1 Geospiza fortis | reverse complement strand
TAGCAAACAAAGAAATTAATGTTCATTACCTACACAGTTCTTCCATGCTATTGGTTAAATTATTTCCTTGAATGCTAATCAGTTTGCATGTTCAGCCTTCTTTTTTTTGAGTTGGTGGGTTTCTTGGGTAGATGGATTGAGAGTAGGTGATCATGGTCACCCCTGGCTGGAATTACCTTTTACCCATTCTGATCTGATTTCAGCACAGTTGCTGAATTGACTTTCCTTGTGGCCCATAAATTCTGCA
>NW_005077535.1:0-247 GCF_000277835.1 Geospiza fortis | reverse complement strand
AACAATGCACTCAAGGATGCTCTGTACCCCAAGCAAGGTACAGACTAGTGCCAAATTGGAGGAATCATGGCATTAATTCTCTCAGGCATACCGGCATGCAAGAGGATATAGCAATTTCAGAAAGCCAAGATATAGCAGGAACAGGAAACCTCCCTTTTGGTTGCTCACTACAGGGGTTTCTGGCATAGAAACCACTGAAATGGACTCCACTGAGCCGCAACACAAAGCTGCTCACAGCAGGCAAAGG
>NW_005077534.1:0-247 GCF_000277835.1 Geospiza fortis | reverse complement strand
AAACCCGAAAAAAATCCCAAAATCCTACAAAAAGAACCCCATTGAGATGGGAAGATCTTAAAAAATGCCATGGAAATGGCAAAAACGCCAAGAAAATCCCCAAATCCCCAAAGCAGCTGCCAGGTGGCGTTGAAGCCCAGCAGGTTGGAGTTGGCGTCGCTGCACAGGTGCAGCAGCATCTGGGGAGGGCAAAAAGTGGGGTCAGAGGGGGAAAAACAGCAAGGAAATCACGAAATCCTACAAAAAA
>NW_005077533.1:0-247 GCF_000277835.1 Geospiza fortis | reverse complement strand
TTACCTGATAATTATTAATTAATAAATCAATTAATTTCTAATTCGGGGAATCGCCACTCACCGACTCGAACTCGTACCAGACGGCGTCGGGGATGTAGGCCCGGATCACCTCCACGCCCTGCGCGGGGACGCGGAACGTTCCGGAACGAGCAACCCGAACCGGGGAGGAAGAGGAAGGTGAGGGAGGAGATGAAGGTGATGAAGACAAAGAAGATGAAGAAAATGAAGAAGAATTGAAATTTTGGGG
>NW_005077532.1:0-247 GCF_000277835.1 Geospiza fortis | reverse complement strand
ACCCACAAGGATCATCAAGCCCAACTCTAAAGTGAATGGCCCGTGGGATCAATGGGTCTAAACACCCTGAATTTAGGCTCCAAAGGTCACATTTGGAAAGCTGAAGCAGAGCAGCTGCTGCTCTCAGCAGTGCAGTGCCCAGGGAGATGTGCTGAGCTCTGCAGCAGCTCCTCCAGCACCTGCACTCCGATGGGAAAGTCCCAGCTTGGTTCTGAGCTGCTGCCTCCTCCTCACTCACACCCTCACA
>NW_005077531.1:0-247 GCF_000277835.1 Geospiza fortis | reverse complement strand
ACAAGGTCCCAATGCCCCGGCTGCTCTTACGAGCTGATCTCCACTCACAGGAGAAGAAAGGCAGCCGGAAACAACACCCTGTAGTGGTGATGAAGTCTCCCCAGAGGGCTAAAGTCTTCCTCCCCTCTGAAAGCTGAAACAGAAAGAGAGCCAGGGGCTGTAACCAACCCCATTTTCCCAGTCCAAATGTCTTGGTATCTCTGGCCTCCAGGAGAAACTCTTGTATAGGAGAAGTGCAGCCAGATGC
>NW_005077530.1:0-247 GCF_000277835.1 Geospiza fortis | reverse complement strand
ATTAACAGAATGTAAACCTAACATCACGCAAGCTTAATAGAACTTAACATCATTTAAACGTAACAGAACCAAGGTCAGAGTTGGGACTGTTCATTTAAAAGTTCCAGAAACAACTGAGTTTAACTCATTTTGACTCTATCATTATGAAAAAGTTACTAGAAATCTGTCATACGACAGTTAAACATCAATGAACAACATGCAGGTAAACAACTGTTCCATGACTGAAATAGCAGCAACATGGATTTAC
>NW_005077529.1:0-247 GCF_000277835.1 Geospiza fortis | reverse complement strand
ACAAAATTATCTTTGAGTAGGACAAAACATCCAAATTTGAGAGTAAAAGAACTGTTTTTTGTTTGTGGGTTTTTTCTTTTTTTTCTTTTATTTTTTAAGCTGAAACCTTAGTGATGTTAAGATAAAATATTATTCCCATATATCTCTACAGGATTTGATTGATCTGGACCAAAAATCAGCCAGGGCAATTATAAAATTTTTTATCACTATTATAAGATTTCTAGATCTATACAAAAGTCTAATATAG
>NW_005077528.1:0-247 GCF_000277835.1 Geospiza fortis | reverse complement strand
CAGTGAATGAATTCCTTGTTTTGCCTTGCCTGCATGGAGGGTGGGTTTTGCTTTGTCCATTAAACATTCTTTATCTCAAACTGTGAATTTTCTCTCTTTTTCAATTTTTCTTCCCCATCTCACCAGAGGCAGTGAGCAAGTGTGTGTGGAGCCTAGTTGTTAGATGGGGTTAAACTGCAACAATCCTTTATGACACCCAATGTGCAACTCAAAGGATTTGAGATAACAACAGGTTTGACTGGAATGT
>NW_005077527.1:0-247 GCF_000277835.1 Geospiza fortis | reverse complement strand
CTATGGTTTAGGTGACATGGTGGTGTTTGTTCAAAGGGAAATGATCTTGGAGGGCTTTTCCACCCTAAATGATCATCTGATTCCATGATTTCATTTTACATATAAGCAGAGGCATGTAATATAGTCCCATGCCTTCTTGGACAGAACAAAAAATTGCAATTCCAAAGTTTACAGTTTGGTATTATTTACAGCTCTTATCACTAGTCCCATTGGCTTTACCTTTATTGTTATGTTATGTTATGTTATG
>NW_005077526.1:0-247 GCF_000277835.1 Geospiza fortis | reverse complement strand
TGGAGACACAAAAGGTAAAGATCATGGGCTTAGATGAGAACAGTTTACTGGAAACAAAAATGAGATAAGAAACCAGCAATAACAGCAATGGTATAAATAACAGTGCACAAGAGGAGAGTAATTCACACAAGAGCTCACCATGAGGAACACAAATCTACCCCCACAACTCACCTCCCTCTACGTGACCGGGAGGGACCCCTTCCCACTACACTCCCTGAAGGTGACATGAGGTGGTATAGAATAACCT
>NW_005077525.1:0-247 GCF_000277835.1 Geospiza fortis | reverse complement strand
AAGTCAGGAAGTGTTTCACTTGCATCTCCATCATTATTTGGATTAAAAGGTGTTTCATTCCCAGATGTCTGATAATGCTGTTAATAATGAGGTATTTTACATTAATAATGTGAATAATGCCGTTAATAATGAGGTATTTTTATCTTTTTTCAGCTGGTTCTGCACTGATTATGTCATTTAAAGGATTATGTATTATTTTGACTAATGGATTTTGCTCGTATCTGTGAAATACAAAGCTGTGTTTCGT
>NW_005077524.1:0-247 GCF_000277835.1 Geospiza fortis | reverse complement strand
TGAACAGTGCCTTTAGACAGATTTGTGCACTTTGACTACTTCAAACTGAGGTGAGATCTGAATTTTTCCAGGTCAGAGAGCCTTTGACAGACCATTGTCTGTCAACCATGTGTTTCTGAAGCCTAACTCAAGCATTATTTTCAAACCTGCAGTAGTTCTAGCAGGTGGGAACCTGATGCTGATTTGTGATACTACTTTAAACTTCAAGTTGCATGTGAGACTTGGAAAAGACATCTTTTCATGGGGG
>NW_005077523.1:0-247 GCF_000277835.1 Geospiza fortis | reverse complement strand
AACTATAAAACCAGTCAGTCTTATCTCAGTGCCTGGCAAAGTTATGGAGTAGATTCTCCTGTAGGATCTCCTGGAAACTATGCTAAGGCATGTGGAAAATCACGAGATGACTGGTGACAGCCAACATGACTTCACTGAGGGCAAGTCATGCCTGACTAATCTGGTGACCTTCTGTGATGGGGTTAAGAGCATTGGTGGATAAGGGAAGCACAACTGATGCAATCTACCTGGACTTGTGCAAAGCATT
>NW_005077522.1:0-247 GCF_000277835.1 Geospiza fortis | reverse complement strand
AAAAACAGGACACCAGGATATACACTGCACTATAAATATGATAGGCATAATGGTATAATTGGAAAAGGGGCTCCATGTTTCTCCTCCTTTCTGGAAATAAATTCCTGTAAAAATATAACCAAAGGCAATAAAAGTATCAATAGGGAACAAATAAATAGAGAAAAATGTTCTGTGCTGAAGATAGTAAAGCAAACAAGAAGGAATGGATTTATCAGCGTAAAGGGAGGAAAAGGAGCTAACAGGAATA
>NW_005077521.1:0-247 GCF_000277835.1 Geospiza fortis | reverse complement strand
GCTCCTCCTTGGGTCCACCTTTTTAGACCATGCGTATATCTTGGTTGTGGTTTTAGTCCGTTCTTATCATCACCTCCAGTTATGGGCTTTGGTCCATATTTTCTACTGATAAGTTGATAGTCATATCAGTAGCAGGGGTCCTCATCATATGTTCCTTGAATATTATCCCAACCAAGCAGACATTTTAACACAAGCATATCTATATCAACTATTTCAGTACTAATGTTATGAACTGAATTTTGTTAAA
>NW_005077520.1:0-247 GCF_000277835.1 Geospiza fortis | reverse complement strand
GGCTCTGCCCTGGGACCACCCACAGGTGCTGCTCTCTCTGCTGCTGCCATCCTGGTGACAATGGTGGTGACAACGGTCCTCACCTGCTCCAGGCTCAGCTCTCCTGCCTCGTAGAGCTCCAGCAGCTCCTTCCTGTTCTCCTCGGGGATGTAGCGGGAGTGCAGCAGGTCCCACAGCGAGACCTCGTGGCCCCGGAACTCCGCAGCCTCCACGTGGACCATTGTGGTTTTTAGGGTTGTTTTCCAGG
>NW_005077519.1:0-247 GCF_000277835.1 Geospiza fortis | reverse complement strand
ATTTTTTCTTAGTATCTAATCTAAACCTAATCTCTTTCAATTTAAAGCCACTCCATCTTGTACAATAACTTTTTATACATCCTTGTGAAAACTCTCATTTTAGGCTCCCTTTAAGTACTGGAAGGATATATTTAAGTCACCCTGAGGCCTTCTCTTTTCAGACTGAAGAATCCCAACTCTCTTATCCTTTCCTCATACAAGATGTGCTCCATCCCTCTAATTATGTTGATGGCCCTCTTCTGGAGTC
>NW_005077518.1:0-247 GCF_000277835.1 Geospiza fortis | reverse complement strand
CTTCTGTAGGCACATACAGCAACACTTCATTGTGAATATAATGGAGCATTACAACTAGTGCAAACAGAAATGTTATGATATCTTTTAGAGAAAAGAAAGGCAATGGTGGAAGCTAACACAGGGTTTTAAATTATTAGTGGAAAGTTTTTTTCCATTGGTCTCTTTGTCCTTCTGGGTTTTTTTGGTTTTACTTTGGGTTTGGATGTTTGGTTGATGGACTTTTTTGGTTTTGGGGAGTAGTTGAAGT
>NW_005077517.1:0-247 GCF_000277835.1 Geospiza fortis | reverse complement strand
AGTTTGGAAAAATGGGTAAAGTCTCCTCCTCAAAGTTGTCTTTTCCTTCTTTGAGCACAGAAACAACTAAAAAGAGAGTAAAATGTGGATCTCTATCTCTGAAAATCAGGCTGTGCTTTTTGCAATAAGATCTATGTAAATGCTGTGTTGCTTTTTCTGGCTTTGTATTTTTATTCCAATATATTTTAGTGAAATAAATTGATGAAAATAAGCTGTGTTTGGGTCATTATAAAGATGAATTTTTTTT
>NW_005077516.1:0-247 GCF_000277835.1 Geospiza fortis | reverse complement strand
TCTCATCTCTGTCCATCCCGACCATCCCAGCCCCCAACACTCCTACAGTTTCCCATTTTGGGGGTTTCTGGGTAAACCCACGCACCTGTGTAAATGCCTGATTCTGTTTGCACCTTGTGGTTTGTTGCCGGCAGAGCTGACTGTCCCAGCTCTGGGAAACTGAAAACCTTTCAAAGAGGGCTGGAAGAGAGCGAGAGGAGTGGGTGGTGGGACACTGCCAGGGCTCTCTGCTCCCCAGGTGTGGCTG
>NW_005077515.1:0-247 GCF_000277835.1 Geospiza fortis | reverse complement strand
TCCCAGTCCCATTCCCAATCCCATTCCATTCCCAGCCGGTGATGCAGGTGACGTGCCACGGCAAGGGCGATTAGTGGGCCTTGGTGGTGATCCAGAGGGTTGGGATTTCAGGATCTCACCCAGATCCCAATCCCATTCCCACCTTGAGGAGCTCTGGGATGATCCAGAGGCCTGGGATTTCGGGATCTCACCCGGATTCCCATCTCAATCCCACCTAGGGGCTCTGGGATGATCCAGAGGGTCGGGA
>NW_005077514.1:0-247 GCF_000277835.1 Geospiza fortis | reverse complement strand
CCAAGCCAAACCATTCCTGGATTCCAGGATGGCCACCTGAATTTCCCTGGTTTACTTGTGCATACATGGCAACAACCAGGAAATAAAGATGATTTTGTGCTTCTATTTGAAAACATTCAGCCACACTCTTCATACAGGGCTTTGTTTCTCCTGATTCAGAAAAACTGTGCAGTGTTGAAACAACTGGTATTTGTGTGTGAGCAGGTACAACCCTTCTCCTTAAACCTAATGCCAACACTGGGCTTTT
>NW_005077513.1:0-247 GCF_000277835.1 Geospiza fortis | reverse complement strand
GTCACTCTTCCATGGGGTGCAGCCCTCACAGGGTGGCTGCTCTAGTTTGTAAGAAAGGGCCCTCTCTCCCTATCTCTGAAAGTAGGGGCCCTGTCTCTCTATTTGGGTCTCCCACTAGAGTACAGCTTTCCCTGGCATCCACCCACTCTGGCATAAGCACTTTTTTCCAAAGGCTGAATGGGTCTCTGCATGTCCTGTGGATTTTATACATTACAGGAGAACAGTTTGTTTCACCATAGTCCTCACT
>NW_005077512.1:0-247 GCF_000277835.1 Geospiza fortis | reverse complement strand
GAGAGTCCTTGTCTCACAGGTTTTCCATCTAAAACAGTAGAGAGGAGTTATGCCCATACCATTAATTTCCCTGTCTTTCTTAAATACTTGCCATCATTATAACGTATCTTACCCATTTGAGTTAATCGGATATAAAACATTAACTTTTGCAAAGGTATTACAGCTTCACCAAAGAGCACTCAGAGATATTACAGGGTAACATCAAAATTAACATGGAAGCAATTTAGTCCTTCAGTTTAAATGCCTT
>NW_005077511.1:0-247 GCF_000277835.1 Geospiza fortis | reverse complement strand
CTGGGGCAGCCTCAGCTCAAGGGCTGTGTGCAGTTTTCGGTGCCACAATACAAGAAAAGATATTGTGCTATTAGAGAGCATCCAAAGTAGAGAATAGCAATGAGGATGGTGAAGGGCTTTGAGGGAAAGCTGTATGAGGAAAGGCTGAGATCAATTGGTTTGTTCAGCCTAGAGAAGAGGAGACAGGAGGGAGACCTCATTGAAGTCCACAACTTTCTTGTGAGGGGAAAAGGAGGGGCTGGCACTG
>NW_005077510.1:0-247 GCF_000277835.1 Geospiza fortis | reverse complement strand
AAGCTCAGGGGTGACCTTATTGCTCTCCACAGCTGCCTGAGAGGAGGTTGTAGCAAGGTGGGCGTTGATATTTTCTTCCAGACAATTAGTGACATGACAAGGGGACGTGGCCACAAGCTGCACCAGGGGGAGGTTAAAGTAGGATGTCAGGAGGAATTACTTCACTGAAAGGGTTGTTAAACATTGGAATAGACTACCCAGGGAGGTCATGGGGTCACTATCCCTGGAGGCATTCAAGAAACAACTG
>NW_005077509.1:0-247 GCF_000277835.1 Geospiza fortis | reverse complement strand
GCTTTGCTTGCAGGCCAGCTGCCAAGCACCTCCATAGTGGAGGAAAGGTGAATATATTTAGGATTTATTCCCTCTCCCTGCAGTAAATCTCCGTGTCCTGGATGAAGGATGGCGTCTTCCTCTGAGGGAAGAGCTTGGCAGAGAATCTGCATCTTCTCCCACAGTTCCAGAGAGCAGATTTAAACAACCTCGAACACACCGCTCAGGATTTCTCAGCGCCTCTTTGAGCGAGGCTTTACGCGCTCTC
>NW_005077508.1:0-247 GCF_000277835.1 Geospiza fortis | reverse complement strand
ATGTTTTAATGTACAATCAATGAGAATGTTCTTGTTCACCATTATTTAGCATAATTAAACAAAGATGCTGAGTGATTATGAAGTATGCATAATGCACAGAAATATAATTTAAAAACAAATAGGTTTGGAATAACATCTCTTTTGGTTCTGAGCAGTCAAATAAAGACATGTCTTATACAGCTCTGCTTCATGGTTTTGGTATAACAAACTCTTGAGCTGCAAGAATCAAAATTTTGGGTAATTGTTA
>NW_005077507.1:0-247 GCF_000277835.1 Geospiza fortis | reverse complement strand
ACTACAGAATTTACAGAATTTTGAAGACTAAGAAAGTGAATACATCAGCTATCTAAAAAGATAATTTTCTCATAAAAGAATTGAGAAGAAGCATGTAATGCGAGACAGGAGAATTATCTTTTTGCCCTAAAAACTCTCTTAATAATGACAGTATCTAATTTGTCTAATCTTTGAGACTCTATATCCAAAAATGGTCTTGATTCAGCAAAATGGTGAGAGCTTGCTGACTCTTGTAGAGGAAGAATGT
>NW_005077506.1:0-247 GCF_000277835.1 Geospiza fortis | reverse complement strand
TGGAAAAGACCTCTCAGATCACTGAGTCCAACTGATAACCCAGCACCACTTAGTGCACCACTAAACCATGTCCATGAACACCACATGCCTTTTGAACATTCCTAAGCATGGTGATGCTTGACACCACTTCCCTGGGCAGCTTGTTCAATGCCTGACTGCCCTTTCAGTGAAAAAATCTTTACTAATATCCACCTGAACCTCCCCTGGACCAATTTTACAGCATTTCTTCTTGTCCTGTCTCTTGTTA
>NW_005077505.1:0-247 GCF_000277835.1 Geospiza fortis | reverse complement strand
CATACTTAATTGGACTTCTCTGTCTTGTGCACCCAGGGCAGCCGGGGTCAGGGAGACCCCAAAAACACCTGAGTCGCCTCACATTCAGAAACTGGACTTTGTGGAACATTTCATTTCACAATTTTTGTGAAATATAAAAAGGAGATCTGAATACACAAAAACTTGCTAATACACCATTCTGCTTTTATACTGCAGATATTCCAAAATTAATTATAGATTACTAGATGTGAAAAATGCCAATCACTTG
>NW_005077504.1:0-247 GCF_000277835.1 Geospiza fortis | reverse complement strand
GGGGTTTTTTGTTTGTTTTGTTTTGTTCTTTATTGGCTGCCCCCCTCCCCCCCCTCCCCAGTTTTGTTTTTATTGTTACAAATGTCAAAGAAGCCCAATAGTTGTAGTGTTGCTTCTCATTTCTTTTGCAGTTTTTAACTTACTGCTTCGTCTTCCTTGTCTCTTGGAGCCTTGTTCACCTTGTGTGGTGTTTTTGATACAATCTCAGTTTCTTGGACAAAGCACCTCACTTGTGCCCTGTCTTTAG
>NW_005077503.1:0-247 GCF_000277835.1 Geospiza fortis | reverse complement strand
AAAAAAAAAGAGGGTCCAGACCGATCACAGCTCTTTCCACCATTCTTTGCAGCTCAAAGGCTGCAGGAAACTCTTCCTGGTTGCCCCGCAGCGCTGGACACCACCCTTCACAGCTCAAAGGCTGTGGGCAGCTCCTCTTGGCTGCCCCGTCCATCTCCCCACTCTATCAGCAGCAGCTGTTGTGATCACGTCGGGGTCACCAATGGGGTCACAGTTTCAGAGACAGGTGACTTGACACTCTGTGTTC
>NW_005077502.1:0-247 GCF_000277835.1 Geospiza fortis | reverse complement strand
AATATAAAAGTAGTTTCTTGGAATTTTGCTCAGAGTCTCACTCAAGTGTAACCATATAAGATGTATCTTCCTTCAAAATCCTCATAATCTTCTTTTGCAGTGCTTTACTTAGCGAGTTAAGGCCCTAGAAATTAGAGCCACATTTCCTCTTCCAAATGTATTTATTTGTTATGATAGAATCATAAAATGATTTGGACTGGAAGGAATCTTCAAGATCACGTAGTTCCAAGCTCCCTGCCATGGGCAG
>NW_005077501.1:0-247 GCF_000277835.1 Geospiza fortis | reverse complement strand
TTTCTTGTGCACTCCCTGCCTACTCCCTGGTGGGGTAGTGTGAGGAGCAGAAAAGGTCTTGTGTGACCACTGCTTACTGATAACAAAACAAAATTTACCACTGGAATAAGGCCCATGGAGCAGTGCCACAGCCAATCTGTGACTGAGCCATTAATTGGGTTATAAATGAGAAACCCAGCCTGGTTCTGTAAACCAGCTCCTGGGTTGACACACAGGAACCTCAACCAATCACGTTCCATCCTAAGCT
>NW_005077500.1:0-247 GCF_000277835.1 Geospiza fortis | reverse complement strand
CACTGCTTTACCTTTTACAGTGTGCATTCCTCACTGCTCTTAATACAGAATGTGCATCCCTCACTGCTCTTACCTTTTACAGAGTGTACACTCCTCGTTGTTCTTACTTTTTACAAAGTGTGTACTCCTCACTGCTCTTATAACAGAATGTGCATCCCTCACTGCCCTTACCTTTTACAGAGCGTAAAATCCTCACTGCTCTTATTACGGAGTGTGTATCCCTCACTGCTCTTACCTTTTACAAAGT
>NW_005077499.1:0-247 GCF_000277835.1 Geospiza fortis | reverse complement strand
AAATGCTGCAGCCACTGAACTGTGGTGGGGTCAGTAAGAGAGATGAGGCTGTGCCCGTGTGCTCAGCAGAGAGCTGAGAGCCCAGCAGGCCTGGGCTGGCTCCAGGAAAGCCTCTCTATTTACCTCAGCTAACTGAGAGCAGGGTTTGGCTTGCTCTCTCCATCAGCTGCAGGTAATCCCTGTGTGAAATACAAAACTCTGGGTGTTCCTCTGCAGAACACGAGGACAGCAAGCTGAGCCTTCATCT
>NW_005077498.1:0-247 GCF_000277835.1 Geospiza fortis | reverse complement strand
AGCCACTGAGACACTGACAAGTCTGTGGGATTGGCTGGGAGTCACTTAAGTTTGCTGATGGAGCTGGCAGAAGATCTCGTTAAGCCACTCTCCATCCTTTATTATCAGTCCTGGCCAGTTGTGAGGTCCCACATGGCTGGAGGTGCCAGCGTGATAACCATGCCCAAGAAGGACTGCAAGGACATTGAGGGAACTCCAGTCCTGTCAGCCAAGGCACGGGTCTGGAGCAGATCATCATGAGGGGGAT
>NW_005077497.1:0-247 GCF_000277835.1 Geospiza fortis | reverse complement strand
GGCTTTTCCCCCGCCGGCGCAACATAACTGTATAGTTTTTAACACTTCCACACACTTTAGAATGGTAGATTACCCTTTCTCACACATTTGTGCCACCTTCTTGAATTTCTTTTGTTTTCAAGAAAAAAATTTCTAACAAGGACACCCTGTTTTGCACCAGCACTCGAGAGACATAACAAAATATGGGGCTAAGAGCTCTTGGATATACTTCAAGGGCAGACCCAAGGGTGGGTTACGAGGGCAACTG
>NW_005077496.1:0-247 GCF_000277835.1 Geospiza fortis | reverse complement strand
CTAAGTAAATATAATACTGTTTAAATTCAGTACAGGAGATGTATTTGTGAATCTTCGGAGCTCACTGAAAAGACTGGAGGACTCCTGGAGTTTGTAACCTTCCAAGGATGGAAGTAGACTCTGAAACGTGAAAGTGCATTTATACTGCCAGATTTCTTTAAAAGATATTAAGAACTCTGCACTTTCATTCTTTTGGAGAACACACAAATTACTAAAATCTTGGTTGGTTTAAATTTCTCAAACTGTT
>NW_005077495.1:0-247 GCF_000277835.1 Geospiza fortis | reverse complement strand
TGATCTGACAGAAGGCAACATGAAAGTCATTTGTGACTTAAGTAGGCTTAAAATCTGCATGTGTTTCTACTGCCTCGTGTTAGATTAAAAAGACTTGGTACCCAACCTAATCCTTGAATGTTACTCACTTTCTCCATCAGGTTCCTAGGAATCAGACCAAGCTGACAATCATGCTTGAAAATCTGGGCATGAGTTATGATGGGAGACCTCACAGTGGACTTGATGACTCTAAAAACATTGCAAGGAT
>NW_005077494.1:0-247 GCF_000277835.1 Geospiza fortis | reverse complement strand
ACGAATAATGCTAATACTAATAATATAGTACTAATAATGTGAATACCACTAATACTAATAATATACGACTAATAATACGAATAACACTAGTACTAATAATATACTACTAATTATGCAAATGACACTAATACTAATAATATACTACTAATAATACGAATAACGCTAATACTAATAATATACTACCAATAACACTAACATCAATAATACTAATAAATAATAGTAATAATAATAATAGCAATAATAATAG
>NW_005077493.1:0-247 GCF_000277835.1 Geospiza fortis | reverse complement strand
ATGGCCATGAAAACCCCAAGAGGTCATTGGTGCATGGTTGCCACAAAGCCAGAAACAAGAGAGACAGCAAGTAACAAAAGAATAAGAGCAAGAGGAAGAAAACAGAAGAAACTTTGGGAGGAATTTAACATGATCAGCTGCACAGAAAGATTCTTGAATGGTGACATGGGATTTGCAGGCAAGATTCAAGAAAAACAACAGTTTGTGGGACACAACCTTCCAAAGAACATCCTGCTGCACTTCCCAA
>NW_005077492.1:0-247 GCF_000277835.1 Geospiza fortis | reverse complement strand
ACAGTGGAGCTGTGTGTTGGAAGTGCTTGCAAAGAGAACACCCCAGGAGTCCTTAATGCTCATAAAGGTGTGTCCAGCTCCTGCCTCCTCAGACTGAGCAATCAGGGTGGCCCAGCACCCTGATTAATGTAAGGAGAGGACAGCGCATTGGAATGGACAGATCTGTGGACATGCTCAAATATGACCTCATCACACTGAGGACATACTTAAAGAATAGGATCCTTCTGGAAAGGGTGCCCTACAGCTG
>NW_005077491.1:0-247 GCF_000277835.1 Geospiza fortis | reverse complement strand
TTTTTAGCACCTTCCTTTCCAGACCGGGTGATGCACAACTTTGGAATCATCTCTCTTCATGTTCTGAAGTATCTCAAATGAGCTCATGGTCCCCTCATGATGAGTTATCTGGGACTTCCTTGCAGGTAGCAGTGGGTTTGCATACCCGAGATGAAATTTCATGACAGTCCTTTCACTGGGCCAAAAGGGATGAACAACTGGAAGTTTGGATCCCCTAAAGGGAGTCCAAAGGCCCTGAGACTCTTCT
>NW_005077490.1:0-247 GCF_000277835.1 Geospiza fortis | reverse complement strand
CCTCATGGAAACAATGTTAAGGCCTATCCAAGAAAAGGAGGTGATCCAAGACAGCCAGCATGACTTTCACAAATGGAAAATCATTCCTGACCAATCTGGTAGCTTTCTATGATACGGCACCAACAATGGTCAGCAAGGAAAATCACTTGGTGTCATCTACCCAGATTTTGTAAGCCCTTTGAGATGATCCCACTTGACATCCTTATCTGCAAATTGGACACACATGAATTTCAAGGGCGGACTATTC
>NW_005077489.1:0-247 GCF_000277835.1 Geospiza fortis | reverse complement strand
TAGAGAGGCAGAGAAAAGCCTAAAGCAAACCTGTAAAAGCTGCCTCAGGGATTCCCAGTGCCTGTTACAGTGGGTGGAACCAGGCAAAGCTATCTCCCAGACATTTCAAACACCTGCTAAAGGGCCCAATCTGTCACAATTTCGTGCACTTACTCTGTCAAGAAGAGCATTAGGAAAGAAAATTGAAATGAATTTCTAACCTGAGAATATTTTTAGTTCCCAATCGAAGCTTTTTGGCATTCAGAAT
>NW_005077488.1:0-248 GCF_000277835.1 Geospiza fortis | reverse complement strand
ACTGCAGCACGGCGTTCATGAAGCACTGAGGGGACACGGGGACATCCCGCCATGCGGCACTGCCACCAGGGCTCCCTCAGGGTGGCCCTGGTGCCCCTTTGGGGCTGGGGGTACCCGGGGATTGTGGTGGGACTGTGGTGGGACAGCCACCAAGAGGCTTGGGGACACTGAGGTCACCCCCAGGTGACACCAAGGGACACTTAAAGGACACCAAAGTGACCCCAAATCCCTCCCACAGCCCAGGACAG
>NW_005077487.1:0-248 GCF_000277835.1 Geospiza fortis | reverse complement strand
CTCTGCTCTGCTCAGGTGGGACCCCAGCTGGACCAGTGCTGCATCCAGCTCTGGGTCCCACAGCATGAGAAGGGATTTAGGTCGCACAGCATTAGAAGGGTCCAGAGGAAGACCACAAAGATGATCCCATGGTTGAAGTACTTCTTCTATGAAAACAGGTTGAGAGAGTTGGAATTTTTCAGTCTAGGGAAGAGAAGGTTTTCAGAGACCATAGAGCAGATTTCCAGTACCTAAAGGGGGCTTACAAG
>NW_005077486.1:0-248 GCF_000277835.1 Geospiza fortis | reverse complement strand
TCTGCACTTAAACAAGTACTTTTTATACATAAAGCTTCAACAAATTGTCATCAGCTTTAACACTATACTAAAATAAATATGCTATTTTATTTTACTAATTTGATTACTAGTATTTAGTCATTTAAATTTTAGTTTGATTTAATTTAAATTTCAATTTTAAATTTTTTTCAATTTAATTTTTAATTCTGATGTACTTTCATTATACCTTTATTAAATCAGTCGAGCTGACATTATTTCAGCCTTCATTT
>NW_005077485.1:0-248 GCF_000277835.1 Geospiza fortis | reverse complement strand
GTTCCTTCATTGCTTCCCCGATGGAGCGGATGCTGCCTGCACCCACCCGCCGCCTCTGCCGCGTTTCCCGTGCTGCCCACAGCACCGAGCCTGCTGCACCTGCCCAGCGCAGCCCCAGCCCGCGGCAGCCAGCCCAGAGCCCCCAGTGCCGCAGCACCAGCCCGCAGCCAGCCCGCAGCAGCCAGCCTGCAGCCATCGCTCGCCCATGCCACAGACACGCAGGTGCCGTCCTTGGAAATCACGCCCAG
>NW_005077484.1:0-248 GCF_000277835.1 Geospiza fortis | reverse complement strand
AGAGAAAGGGAAAAGGGAAGAAATAGAGTCCCAACACGATCAAAATCCCAGTAGCAATCTAAAAATGCCTGTTTATATTGTGGGGAAGAACGACGCTATAAGAGGGAGTGCCCTCACCTAAAAAAGGACCTGAAAATATTCCAAGAGATGCACCCAGAAGAGGAATAGGGAGGTCATAAGATGTCGCTATTGTATTAGGGACAGCTGAATAAAGCGACACCGACTCCAAGGTCTTCTCAGAAGGCAAT
>NW_005077483.1:0-248 GCF_000277835.1 Geospiza fortis | reverse complement strand
GCTTTCAGGTGTTCCAGCATGGATTTATCCACAGGCACTGATGTGTCAGTATCCACCTGCTGCAGCACAGCCTTATCCCTGGGCTTCCATCCCTGCAGAGGCTCCTGCTGCTGCACTGACACAGCCACAGCCACTTCCAGATTGTCCCGACTGACACACATCCAGCTGCTCCCACGTGGAGCCATCCATGGGTCAGGTCCCTCGGAGTGCAGTTCCCAGCACAGTCCCAGCCAGCCCAGGCCAGCCAG